>NC_139954.1:43207305-43257305 GCF_963454915.1 Gymnoscopelus microlampas | reverse complement strand
AAATCGCTTTGTCCAAAAACTCTGACTGACAAGTGCAGGCACTGGTCCATATGGTGCTGGAGCCTCTCCCGGTCCCGGAAGACCTCCACGATTTCTCTACATACTAGGGCATTGGTCCGGGGACCCCCAGGGGTCCTTGAGGGAGTTCCAGGGGGTCCCCAGCTAAATGATGGATAGTTAGGAACCAAATGGACCCTTATGGGTCTGTAACTCTGAGAATGTACAAATGGAACCAAACGGACCCTGACGGGTCCGTTTGGTTCCATTTGTACACTCTCAGAGTTAAATTAACTCTGGGGTCCCAGAGATATAAATGCCATTAAATGGGGGTCCGTAGCCTCTAATGCATGTCAAACTGGGGGTCCTTGAAATTAAAATGGTTGAGAATCACTGCTAGAGCAGTAAAAATCTTCTCTTATGGGGGTCCCTGGCATATCTTTTCAAATGGGGGTCCGCAGGCTTATACAGTAAGTGTCAATTTGGGGGTCTTTGACATGAAGAGGTTTGAGAACCTGTACTAGGGGTGTTGGAAAACAATATTATTATCAATTCAATTTCAATTCAAATCAATTTTTACAAGCGACCCTTTGTGGTAATGATACATGTCTTTATGTTTGAGGAAATAACTAGGCTACACTTGGTTGTTAAAGTCCCCATCAACATCATAATTTTCCAATGAGAATCGATTTTTGAATAAAAAATCTGTTTTAATCGCAAAGATCGATTTTTAATCGAATCGTGACCCAGAGAATCTGAATTGAATCGTGAGAGAGCAGAAGACACACAGCCCTAGTACAGACTGTACGTTTCCAGTTCCAGGCCCCCATTATTCAGACTGGCAGCGCTTTGGTTACTGGAGCAGGTAGAAGCTATGAATATTTAAATGAGATTTCAAGGTGAAAGTTATCAGAAATGTCTGTATTGAAACATTGAATATACTGTACATTGGACGCTCATGAATGAAATCGTATGCCTATGCTATCTTGAAGATAGCATTGGCTAACTACTTTAGCTATCATCAACCATATGGCGTCATGGCTTGAAAATTACTTTTTGGTCGCAGTGGTGTTCCCAAAACAAATAGGAGCACCATACTGTACGTAATTTACTGTGTGTGTGTGTGTGTGTGTGTGTGTGTGTGTGTGTGTGTGTGTGTGTGTGTGTGTGTGTGTGTGTGTGTGTGTGTGTGTGTGTGTGTGTGTGTGTAATATTAATACTTGAACTAGTGGGAATGTGCGTGCAAATTTTCACAGAAATCACACGCTGCGTTCATGATTTGAGACATTTTGTTCAAAACGGACCAATCCTGCCAACTTTGGAAGCCAACCTTAGCCAATCAGGATGGAATATGAAATATCGGACAGATCCGTCTTGATCACATGACTATAGAGATACTGTGTACCGATTTGATAAAATCTGTAGGAGTAATATCCAAAAATGGGTTTTGCACAAATCGGCCTCCTGGTGGCGCTATAACAGGCCCATGTGAAAAATTTGGTGCAGAGGTTCTGCCGTGGCATCGAGGGAGTGTGTGTGTGCAGTTTCACAGCGACCGGGCCAACGGTGGCGGAGATTAGCTGGTAACGGACGGACGGACGGACGGACACAAGGACGGACGGACGGACGGAGGGTAAAACATACTTTCTCGCCATGCCTTCGGCCTGGCGGAGACAATAACACCAAATGAAAAGGCTCTATGCACAGCAGCCATATTATCACTTCCTTCACAGGTGTTACCAATGATACTAATGAAGGCTCTGTTCCATTTAGGCCATTTAGGCTCTGTTTCCACCCCCATAACTCCGAGAGTATACAAATGGAACCAAATGGACCCTTACGGGTCCATTTGGTTCCATTTGTACACTCTCAGAGTTACACATCCGTAAGGGGACATTTGGAACCCCCTCAAGGAACCATGAGGGTCCCTGGACCCCAATTTTAGACTCACTGGTGTAGCAGAGTGTTTCCAGTGAGCAAACATGCACAATATCAGCACCCTGACTCTGTTTGACCAGAATGGAACAGAGCCTTCATTAGTATCATTGGCAACACCTGTGCATTTCTTCACACTATGATTGCTGTGCATACAGCCGATTCCCACATTTCCTCGTTAAAGTCAATTATAGTGTACAGTACATGAAAAGACCTTGTGAATGTATGAAACGTAACGAAACAGACACAAATTACGCAGGCAGAGAATGTGTGAATAGAGAAACATGTATAGTTAGTGCACGCATGTCTGTCAGAAAGAAAGAAAGAAATAGTCAGAAATATCAAAACGTGACTGTGTGATGAAATGATGCCGTGATGAGGCATGAATAAAACATGCAGACGAACAGAAGTTCTGTGGAAGCTTCAGAAGGCGATCACCTCACTTGTTGAGAGTGTCAAGTCCATTACACCTGGCAGCAGCCTTGAAGCGTATTACACAAACAACTGACACAATGGATCAGTGCCTGAAGGATGGAGCACTGTGTGTACAGACACCGTTCAGATGCTTGAAGAGACAGAACTTTTAGTAAAGGGTAGAGCCTGACGACGCTCAGTCTGAATTTCCATTTCACTTCGTTTCACATTCATCATTCAGTCTGAAAGTGCTCACACACTGCAGCCGCTTTCTGGAGATGAAACGGTGCCGGGGAAGGGAGCTCACGACCGGCGTTGCCAAATTTTGCGAGAGAAATAAGCATGTGAAACGAAACATAGACCTGGTTGCTTATTTCTTATTTTGTCGTTGGACAAATGCATATTAATTTGGGGGTCCTTGATTTGAAAATGTTTGAGAGCCACTGGTTTAAACAACATTTAGGAAGCAAGACCAAATAAGCAACCACACTTTAGAAACAATCCCCAAAAAACTAATACGCAGACCTGGGAACACTGTCGGTGCCGAGGAGGGAGTCCTCACGACTCCTCATCGATGAGTTAATCCCCTGTTTTCTTTCAAATTTTCTCCTATAATGACATTGGGATGCCAGGTTGAAAGGGGTCTTGTCAGGCACAACATTTACCAAAATCTATAGTTTTATTAAAGGTAGGGTAAGTGATTTACTTTGGTTGAAATAAGTGTTAAATAGCTCTATATTCTGGTAGTACTCATTGCTATAGAGTGTTTGTTCAGTAAAAGGAGTCTCCCATGTCTCTCCAGCTCTTTATTAAACATAAAATGCATTTTCAGTGCTCTCTCCTGATTGGCTTAAATTGTGTCACCTACCTGATCACTTACCCTACCTTTAATTATTTTTAATTCACAGGGCTTATAAACCAGTTGATCCAACACCCCTGTCTAAGGCATTCTTGTATAGGATTTAATAATAATTCCCTGACCACTGCTTCTCTCTGCGCTCCAAGCACCTTTTTTAACCTGTTGCCTGACGTTTTGTGTTTTGTTTTGATTTGTTTTCACTTGAACACAGCAATAACACTGAGATTTGTGCTCATAAATCTGCCCAGCCTGTAGGGGTGTGCCGATACACTAATTTCACGAAACGATACGATACGATATTTGGCTCACAACTTCGATACGATTTCGATACGATACGATACGCACTTTTTTTATTATGAAAATATATGGAGGAGAAAAAAAGAAAATGCAAACAAATAATTCTGTTTTTGCATTATTCAGACATGCAAACTTGTAGCTTTTCAGCTACAATAGCCGTTTTGAATCCAAATAGTATGACACCTGACCCGAAAAAAAAACATGTTGTCACTCTTTTCACTTCGGGGCCGTTTGCATGTCTGATTATTATGATTATAAAAAAAAAAAAAAAAAAAAAAAAAAATAAATGTTTCCCCAAAACGATACATATCGTCGCGAAAACGTATCGCGATATATCGCGGGACGATATATCGGCACACCCCTACCAGCCTGTGAAGTATTTCCGCTCTAATATTTGGAGGAAACACACACACACACACACACACACACACACACACACACACACACACACACACACTATGAGATAGCTTATCCCATTCAATCCGGGAACACTCTGTTATTTTAGATTTCTTTGGCTATTAAAAAATCGCAGATCTACAAGCTCATAGCGCGGCACTGAGTGCCGCGCTATGAGCTTGTAGATCTGCTATTTTTGAAAAACCATGAACATTTGTGCAAATCTTTTAATATATTTTCTACAAATCCTAACCGTTTCTTGAAAAAAAAAAACGTATATTGGTATATCACTGGTTCTCAAACGTTTTCATGTCAAGGACCCCCAAAATAATATGTATTTGGCCACGGACCCCCACCTCAAAATATTTTGTTCCAGGGACCCCCCAGAAGCAAAGATTTGAGTTAAAACTGTTTGCTTTAAAACATAATATATTCAAAGATTTGCACAAAATGTTCAAGATTTTTCAAAAAAAATAGCAGCTCTACAAGTTCTTGTAGCTTGTATATCTGCTATTTTTGAATAGCCAAAGAAATCTTAAAATGACAGAGATGCGTTCCCCCGGATCGAATGGCTTATTTCTGTCTTATACCGCAAGCAGCATGAATCCTTTCACCTTATGCGAGCTTTCTTTCATCATCTGCCTCTTCTCTCAGCTGTCACTCTGACAGGGTCTGTGTGGAAATCGATTCATAAAACCCCCGGCCATCTTCTTTTTCTTTTCTTTTTTTATGTTACTGTTAGGCTCATTGAGAAGATTCTGAAAGGTTAATTAGCTGAATAATCCGCTTAGGGCTTGGAAACTTAACCAAGGGCCCCTCTGGGGAGAGAGTGCCGGTAACACCACCGCCACGCAGGGGCCATGCAGGGGCCCCCTTCTTCTTCTATGTGGTATTTAGCCCTACTAGTTGCAACCGGTGAATGCATGGCCCACGTGGGAGGACGATGAACACGGGAGGATTTTCGCCCTGAGAGTGCATGGCTGCTGCCACATGCTGTTTGCACATAGAGATTAATCCACTAAGACCAGGAATGCGTGTCATGTGTCATTTTAAGATTTCTTTGGCTATTCAAAAATAGCAGATCTACAACCTCATAGGAGGTTGTACTGTAGATCAGCTATTTTTGAAAAATCGTGAAAATGTGTGCAAATCATTGAATATATATACAGATGTGCCACTTCAAAACTTCACACGTTACTGTTCTTTCCCTGAAAGTCCCCTGAAAATGCATTTTTTTCCTCCCTTTTCTGCCCTTAAAATGCACTGTTTTGCCCCTGAAAAGAAGTTGTCACTACACACCCCCGTTTTTCCCTTCAACAGACATCCATATACATGAGAACAAAAGAATGTGTGTTTAAGAAGGTGTCAGACTCATTATGAGGCGAAAGGTGATTTGACCAGTTGCTCAAATTAATTAGCATCATAAAAGCAGTGATCATAAAAATAATTCAGCATTTTAAATGCCCTTCTTTGTCCCTCTTATTGCCCTGGGAATCCCCTGAAAATTTACTGTCTTGGCGATGGCAGGACATGTGAAGTTTTGAAGTGGCACATCTGTATATATATATATATATATAAATGTTTGCTTCTGGGGGGTCCCTGGAACAAAAAAATTTCGAGATGGGGGTCCGTGGCCAAATACATATAATTTTTAGGGTCCTTGACATGAAAAAAAATGAGAACCACTGATATAGAAACTTGTTTTTATTTTTTTTAACAGTTCGGATTTAGAAGACATTTGTAGAATCCCCAGAAGCAAAGATTTGAGTACAAATGTTGGCTTTGAAAAATAATGTATTTTCGAAGATGTGCACAAAGTTTACCGATTTAAAAAAATATAGCAGATCTACAAGCTCGGCTATGAGCTTGTAGATCTGCTGTTTTTTAATAGCCTAAAATCTAAAATGACACGGATGCGTTCCCGGTCTTAATGGGTTAATCCATGCGCATATTAATGCGTGCTGCACCCGGGTGAAAGTAGATGCCAGGCAGGCCTCTGCTTTTCACCTGCTGGTTGGCCCCATGGGGGAGAGAGAGAGAGAGAGGAAGAGAGGAAAGAGGGGAAAGGAACCAGGTCAGTGACAGGTCCCAGACAGAGTGCAGTCTGGGGCCATCGTCTTATCCAGCTGACGAGGGGAGAAAGTGTCGCCCGGCGAATCCCTGTGTAGTGGAGATGAGACGAAAGCTCCTCTAATGAGGGAAAGGCAGAGACAGGGGAGGCACAAACAGCCAAGCGGGGGAGAGGGAGAGAGAGAGAGAGAGAGAGAGAGAAAAAACAAAATGAAGCACGGCAGGCACAAGAAATGCAACGGTGAGCGGGTGCCAAGACAGGAGGCAGGCTAATGTTGTTCAGTTTGATTTAAGCCATGAGGACCGGGAACGCATCTGTGTGTCATTTTTAGATTTCTTTGGCTGTTCAAATATAAAAATAATAAATAAATAATATAAAATAGCAGATATACAAGCTCATAGCGCGGCACTCGGTGCCGCGCTATGAGCTTCTATATCTGCTATTTTTGAAGCAGATCTACAAGCGCAAGTCTTGTAGATCTATATATATTTTTTAAAGCAAACATCTTTAACTCAAATCTTTGCTTCTGGGGGGTCCCTGGAGCAACATATTTTGAGATGGGGGTCCGTGGCCAAATATATATAATTTTGGGGGTCCTTGACATGAACAAGGTTTTAAGAACCACTGATTTTATAGCAACATTATTTTATTTTTTTAAACTGTAAAAAAATATATATATTCAAAGATTTGCACAAATTGTCACGATTTTTCAAAATTAGCAGATCTACAAGCTCATGCCGCGCTATGAGCTTGTAGATCTGCTATTTTTGAATAGCTGTAGAAATCGGAAAATGACACGGATGGTGCACAGAGGAGGTCTTAAAGAGTTAATCAAAATGTTCCATTCGGGGTCACTTGGAATGTAATAATGAATCATTTTTGTGCCAGTTCAAACACAGTCTAAGCCATGTAAATGAGCATCTTGAGGAATTGTTGTTCGTTAGCCGAGCAGAGGCTGACTAGGCTTAAGAGTTGATACTGCTGCTAGCTTGTTATTACCTGTAAGAGGGAAAGGGAATACGCACAAGTTTGAACCTAAGTTTGCAAAGCACACACTATCGAAAGGTGAAATCCCAGGTGGTGGAAAGAAGCACACGTGAAAATAGAAACGTATACAGTCCTCACGTTGGATCGTACTCCCACAGTTATTACATTTATTGGATTAGCACCCGAAGTGACGTTTTGAGCGTCTTAGCTCTGTCTGAGGAAGAGCTAAGACGCTTGAAACATCACCTTGGTGCTAATCCAATAAATTAACCATGGGAGCACGATCCAGTGTACAAGCTCTATATTTCTATAATAAGCACATGTTGTACATACAGTACCTAGAATTAATCCTCTTCATTTACCACGTCCTTTAGGTATTAGGAGCATTAGCAGCTACTGGACAGTTAAAGGACCACTTCACCCATTTTCAAAATCTTTTCTCCACAGCCCTCTCATAGGAGGGCTGTGGACAGTTCAGAAACCTATCAGTGACATCATCGTTAGGCAGGTTATATATTTTTTTACCAGCTTGCAAAGCACGCTGGTCTACGAAGAGACTGAGTCTAGTCAACACTTTGGCTGTCCTCTAAGCCAATGGGGATACTTTCCCATACTCTGAACGGGCGGTCTCGTCGTTATATGAAGATAGGTTGAAAATGGGTGAAATCGTCCTTTAAGAATTCAGCGTCTCGCTTGAGGAGACTTAAGAGCAGTCCACTCCACACCCCAATGATTTGCAATGCGACTGGTTGCAATTTAGCAACCACTTGCAACCACTTGCAACATAATCCCAAAACTGTGCCGAACCCGCAACGGGCCAATTCAGATCGCAGCAATTATTAGGGGCTGCTATTGCCAACCTTCCGATTGACCACTCTACCCTTGCAAGCTCCGATGTACACTTTAATAATAATAATAATAATAACACATCATAGAGCGCTTTCATGGTACTCAAAATCCTTCAATCAAATGAAACAAAGAAATCAAAAGAAATAGAGGCTACAAAAAGGAAACTAAACAATGTTACATTCTTTCCTGTATTCATGTACCCAAGAATGTTTTTGTGAGCTTGTAGATTGTCTGTTTTTGCTATTAATTTTACAGCAAAGTACAATGTAGCAAAGTCTCTGTCGGGTGGAAATCTCATATGTCCAAAACTGTAAATTGTCAGCGTTCACATTCAAAAATATCAGATCTACAAGCTCAAAACGTGTCGCGATTCAAGCTTGCATATCTGCTCCTTTTTTTTTAAGATTTATTTTTTGGGCTTTTATGCCTTTATTTGAAAGGACAGTAGGCTGACAGGAAATGGGGAGAGAGATGGGGAGTGACATGCAGCAAACGCCGTCGGGAGTTGAACCCGCGACGTCAGGCTACATTGAGCCTAGGTGCCTGACCCGCTACGCCAGCGGTCCAGGCCCATATCTGGGCCTGGAACAGATAGTTAGTTTATGAAAAAACACAAAAAGTACAAATATGGAGATAAGAGGTTTCTGCCCGACAGCGACAGTATGGGACTTAAGTGGTTAATGGATATGTCATCATCATTAAGCTGCATTTTCACAGCAGACCTGTCTGGAGCTTATTTTTTTCACATTTTGTTCAGAATGATAATCTGTAGACATTTATTCTGTGTGAAGGCTTCTAATGAATTGTTGATTGATCTCATTGTTATTATTTTTTTTTACCCCAGCTTCACGTGGCATCTCAAACTCTGAGTTCATGCAGCATTAGTAATCACATCCATGTTTTCAGGATCCACTCTGGGGAAGCTGCAGGAGTAAAGCTTAGATGCGGCAAAAACAAAAACAAATACAAAATCCTGTTCAATGCAAAAAAAAAAAAAAAAAAAACATGTTGCTAGGAGACAAGACAAAATATCCCCTGGAGCATAGCATAGCTGTAATGGAGCGTTCCTTCATGGATGTTCCCCACAGCCTATAGTCATTGGTTCATAGTTTTGGTATTTGTAGTGCGCCCCCCCCCCCCCCCCCCCCATCCAGTTATTATTACACTGGCCCAGGGCGCAGTCCTAAGAAAGAGAAAATAAAGAGAGAAATATAGGACAAGACAAAGAAAACTAGACTAGGACAACAAGAACTCAGTCACACTGTCAGTCAGTCAGTCACAACAGGAAGGAGTAGAGGCTACACACACACACACACACACACACACACACACACACACACACACACACACACACACACACACACACACACACACACACACACACACACACGGTCCGGGTCCTCGTTGTTGCTACAGAGGGTCCGCCAAATCTTTTTGTGAACATTAGCCGAAAATAGCAGATCTTCAAGCTCACTACGCCTCGCATCGGCTATGTTCTGAGATTTGGAGAGGGAAAAAGAGCAGACTAAGTACAGAGCCAATGGTCAAGTTGACTAAATATTGAGGGTTTAAAAGGTAACTGTCTGAAAATACACATTAACATGAATCCAACTATCTATGAAAAATGTTTAATCTGCAACACAATTTTATACGTAGTGGGGGGTCCATGCTTCATCTCTCTCTCAGCTAAAGGGGTCCTTGGCCTGAAAACATTGAAGACCCCTGCTCTATACAGTGAAAAGGAGGGTCTTTCTTAAGCATGTTTTTAAAAGCCCCTAGGGTGGGGGCAGCTTTGATCCTCAAAGGGATTTTGTTCCACAACTTTGGTGCCAACACAGAGATCTATCATTTGTTCCCCAGTTCATTTTCCAGTTTGTTTACTTTACATTGTGCAGCTACTGTAGCTATAGCTAACTAGCCCACTAACATTAGCTAGTCTAGATAAATCTTCCCCAAACAAAGTGTCTGGACCCATTTTCGCATCGTGCCGCGTTGTGAGCTTGCAGTTCGGCCTTTGTCGCTATGTTATAATGCTTAAGTGGTAGCCTATAATGTATTTTTGTAAGTTTGGGTCTCTGGGAGACGTACTGTACACCAAATACATCTTTTGGGTCTCAAGCTGAAAAGTTTGGGAATCCCTGGCCTAGTTGCACATGTCATTGTCAAGCACTGTACAAAAGGCCAGTGAATATTGCCCTCAAACTATATTTGTTCATTAATTTATGTTGCATATCATATTTTTAGTAAGCTTGGTTCATGTCAGTAGCATTTTGCAGTCAGGCAACTTCATTGGCTGCCTAATCTATGTAACACTTTGTGGTAAGCCCACAAGCCAGGTGTGGCCAATTAGTGCCTGCTGCTGGCATAATGTTGCATCATTCTTCTAAATCCAGTGTGAGAGAAGCTGAACATCTGATTATTGTCAGTGGAGTTTGTGTTTGTTTTTCCCCATGAACGTTCTGTTCTTCTTTATTGTGCGTACAACTAAATGTGAGTACCTTTGTTTGTAATGCTGTATTATTTGTACTGTTTAGTTGAATTTGCTGCTAACAGACTTCACTTTTTGTTTGCAGCCTATTATGAAGACAATTAATTTGCCTTTGATATGTGCTACAAATGTTTGTTGTATTTAATCACTTTGCTATTTTGATTGTCCTCTGCAAATGTTGTTTGAATGTTGCCTTACATTAATATTTCATGTATATGTCTGATAATTCGAACCTGTAAATGAATTAGCCATATTTGTGAATGCCCTTTATTTCCTTCGACATTTTAGAACTTTGTTCTGACTGGACATTTTGTGGAGGTTGCCACCGGTTGTGCAATCTGCTCTTCAGTATAATGAATATTCAGTACAATTCTTGTCTAGCACTATGTGCCATTTGGAAACGGATGATAACCTATTCCGTCCACCGACTCAGACAGCTCGCTTGTTGACACGTCAGCAGGCCATCAACTGCAGGGTCCAGACACTCACTCATTTGCCTAGTGGCTCCGGCTCTCTCAGGCAAGCTGTCGGCGCGCCTGCATTGCGTGATACAGTGAGCTTTAAGCTTGGAGGCTTGTTTCCGACCCCAAAAAATCACCCCGATTATCTCGTAGTGTGAGTCCAGCTTAAGTCCTGGTTTGGCCGGGATTATGCCAGCTTCAAGCTGGGTGTGCCAACTGCCAAGTCCCGACAAATATCTGTAGAACGCTCAAATGTCTCGGTTTTCGAACTGCACTACCACATTGTCCCGTTTTTGGAGTCTTTGTGCAATATCCTGGGTCCAGGATTTCAAATTTGAATAAGGAGCGTTAGTGAGGACGAATTATATGACGAAAATTGGTGTGTGTGGTCCTTTAAGTAAAAATCACCCATCAAAATATTTAGTTCCAGGGACCCCCAGAAGCAAAGATTTGAGTTAAAAATGTTCGCTTTAAAATATACATATATTCAAAGATTTGCAAACATTTTCACAAATTTTCAAAAATAGCAGATCTACAAGCTCATAGCGCGGCACTCGGTGCCGTGCTATGAGCTTGTAGATCTGCTATTTTTGAATAGCCCAAAAGTGTAAAATAATGCTTTTTAGCTCAAATCTAAAAATGACACAGTTCCAGGTTAAACAAGTCCAAATAAGCAACTATACACTTTGTGTGAGAAATAAGCAACCAGTTCTATGAAAACATAGACCTGGTTGCTTATTTCTTATTTTGTCGTTGGACAAATACATATAAATTTGGGGGTCCTTGATTTGAACATGTTTGAGAACCACTGGTTTAAACAACATTTAGGAAGCAAGACCAAATAAGCAACTACACTTTAGAAACAATCCCCAAAAAACGAATACGCAGACCTGGGAACACTGGCGGTGCCGAGGAGGGAGTCCTCACGACTCCTCATCGATGAGTTAATCCCCTGTTTTCGTTCAAATTTTCTCCTATAATGACATTTGGATGCCAGGTTGAAAGGGGTTAAAGCTGCCATGCAGCTTTTCTTGTCAGGCACAACATTTACTAAAATCCATAGTTTTATTAAAAGTAGGGTAAGGGATTTACTTTGGTTAAAATAAGTGTTAAATAGCTCTATATTCTGGTAGTACTCATTGCTATAGAGTGTTTGTTCAGTAAAAGGAGTCTCCCATGTTACTCCAGCTCTTTATTAAACATAAAATGCATTTTCAGTGCTCTCTCCTGGTTGACTTAAATTGTGTCACCTACCTGAAAATGTACTATATTCTGTTTTACTAAAGAGCTGGAGAGACCCCTGTGACCGAACCAACGCTCTGTAGCAATGATTACTATCAGAATATAGTATTTTAAGCTCTATATATATATATATATATATATATATATATATATATATATATATATATATATATATATATATGGGTGGTTGTTAAGGCTTAAACCTGTATAAAACGTATTAAGGAACAATATTTATATAAAATACATATTTGTTTAATTCATGGTGTAGCCCATTTAATTATTTTTAATTCACAGGGCTTATAAACCAGTTGATCCAACACCCCTGTATATGAGTGGATTCCTGTCTTTCCTCTCCTTGTCTAAGGCATTCTATAGGATTTAATAATAAGTCCCTGACCACTGCTTCTCTCAGCGCTGGAGTCTAACCTTTTTTTTTAACCTGTTGGCCTGACGTTTTGTGTTTTGTTTTGATTTGTTTTCACTTGAACACAGCAATAACACTGAGATTTGTGCTCATAAATCTGCCCGGCCTGTGAAGTATTTCCTCTCTAATATTTGGAGGAAACACACACACGCACACACACTATGAGATAGCTTATCCCATTCAATCCGGGAACGCTCTTTTTTTAGATTTCTTTGGCTATTCAAAAATAGCAGATCTATGAGCTTGTAGATCTATTCTTGAATTTTGTGCAAATCTTTGAATATATTTTCTACAAATGTCTTCCAAATCCTAACCGTTTTTTGAAAAAAAAAAACGTATATTGCTATATCAGTGGTTCTCAAACGTTTTCATGTCAAGGACCCCCAAAATGATATGTATTTGGCCACGGACCCCCATCTCTAAATATTTTGTTCCAGGGACCCCTCAGAAGCAAAGATTTGAGTTCAAACTATGTTTGCTTTGAAACATAATATATTCAAAGATTTGCGCAAATTTTCACGATTTTTCAAAAAAAATAGCAGATCTACAAGTTCTAGACATGCGCTCCCGGATCGAATGGGTTATTTCTGTCTCATACCGCAAGCAGCAGGAATCCTTTCACCTTATGCGAGCTCTCTTTCATCATCTGCCTCTTCTCTCAGCTGTCACTCTGACAGGGTCTGTGTGGAAATCGATTCATAAAACCTCCAGCCATCTTCTTTTTCTTTTCTTTTTTATGTGTTAGGCTCATTGAGAAGATTCTGAAAGGTTAATTAGCTGAATAATCCGCTTAGGGCTTGGAAACTTAACCAAGGGCCCCTCTAGGGAGAGAGTGCCGGTAACACCACCACCACGCAGGGGCCACGCAGGGGCCCCCTTCTTCTTCTATGTGGTATTTAGCCCTACTAGTTGCAACCGGTGAAGGCATGGCCCACGTGGGAGGACGATGAACACGGGAGGATTTTCGCCCTGAGAGTGCATGGCTGCTGCCACATGCTGTTTGCACATAGAGATTAATCCACTAAGACCAGGAATGCGTGTCATGTGTCATTTTAAGATTTATTTGGCTATTCAAAAATAGCAGATATACAAAAGATCTACAGGCTATGAGCTTGTAGATCTGCTATTTTTGAAAAATTGTGAAAATGTGTGCAAATCATTGTATATATATATATATATATATATATATATATATATATATATGTTTAAAGCGAACATTTTTTAACTCAAATCTTTGCTTCTGGGGGGTCCCTGGAACAAAATATTTTGAGATGGGGGTCCACGGCCAAATACATATAATTTTGATGGTCCTTGACATGTTAAAGTTTGAGAACCACTGATATAGAAACATCGTTTTTTTAGGATGTTAGGATTTAGAATGCATTTGTAGAATCCCCAGAAGCAAAGATTTGAGTACAAATGTTGACTTTAAAAAAAAAATATATATATATTCAAAGATTTGCACACATTTTACAGATTAAAAAAAAATAGCAGATATACAAGCTCGGCTATGAGCTTGTAGATCTGCTATTGTTTTAATAGCCTAAAATCTAAAATGACACACACAGATGCTTTCCCGGTCTTAAGGGGTTAATCCATTCGCATATTAATGCGTGCTGCACACGGGTGAAAGTAGATGCCAGGCAGGCCTCTGCTTTTCACCTGCTGGTTGGCCCCATGGGGGAGAGAGAGAGAGGAAGAGAGGAAAGAGGGGAAAGGAACCAGGTCAGTGACAGGTCCCAGACAGAGTGCAGTCTGGGGCCATCGTCTTATCCAGCTGACGAGGGGAGAAAGTGTCGCCCGGCGAATCCCTGTGTAGTGGAGATGAGACGAAAGCTCCACTAATGAGGGAAAGGCAGAGACAGGGGAGGCACAAACAGCCAAGCGGGGGAGAGGGAGAGAGAGAGAGAGAGAGAGAGAGAGAGAGCTAGAAAAAACAAAATGAAGCACGGCAGGCACAAGAAATGCAACGGTGAGCGGGTGCCAAGACAGGAGGCAGGCTAATGTTGTTCAGTTTGATTTAAGCCGTTAAGACCGGGAACGCATCTGTGTGTCATTTTTAGATTTCTTTAGGCTATTCAAAAATAGCAGATATACAAGCTCATAGCGCGGCACTCGGTGCCGCGCTATGAGCTTGTAGATCTGCTATTTTTGAAGCAGATCTACAAGCGCAAGTCTTTGAATATATATATTTTTAAAACAAAGATCTTAAGACTCAAATCTTTGCTTCTGGGGGGTCCCTGGAGCAACATATTTTGAGATGGGGGTCCGTGGCCAAATATATATAATTTTGGGGGTCCTTGACATGAACAAGGTTTTAAGAACCACTGATTTTATAGCAACATTACAGTTTTTTTTTAAACTGTAAAAAAAACATTATATTCAAAGATTTGCACAAATTGTCACGATTTTTCAAAATTAGCAGATCTACAAGCTCATAGCACGGCACTCAGTGCCGCGCTATGAGCTTGTAGATCTGCTATTTTTGAATAGCCATAGAAATCGGAAAAATGACACAGAGGAGGTCTTAAAGAGTTAATCAAAATGTTCCATTCGGGGTCACTTGGAATGTAATAATGAATCATTTTTGTGCCAGTTCAAACACAGTCTAAGCCATGTAAATGAGCATCTTGAGGAATTGTTGTTCGTTAGCCGAGCAGAGGCTGACTAGGCTTAAGAGTTGATACTACTGCTAGCTTGTTATTACCTGTAAGAGGGAAAGGGAACATACGCACGTTTTGACCAAAGTTTGCAAAGCACACACAATCGAAAGATGAAATCCCAGGTGGTGTGGTGGATAGAAGAACACGTGAAAATAGAAACGTACAGTATACAGTCCTCACGTTGGATCGTACTCCCACAGTTATTTCATTTATTGGATTAGCACCCGAAGTGACGTTTTGAGCGTCTTAGCTCTGTCTGAGGAAGAGCTAAGACGCTTGAAACATCACCTTGGTGCTAATCCGATAAATTAACCACGGGAGCACGATCCAGTGTACAAGCTCTATATTTCTATAATAAGCACATGTTGTACATACAGTACCTAGAATTAATCCTCTTCATTTACCACGTCCTTTAAGTATTAGGAGCATTAAGCAGCTACTGGACAGTTAAAGGACCACTTCACCCATTTTCAACCTTTTCTTCATATATATAATTCGTCCTCACTAATGCTCATTATAATATGGAACCATTTTTGTCTACTCGCTCTGTGTCTCAAAGGAGGGCTGTGGACAGTTCAGAAACCTACCAGTGACATCATCGTTAGGCAGGTTATATATTTTTTTACCAGCTTGCAAAGCACGCTGGTCTACGAAGAGACTGAGTCTAGTCAACACTTTGGCTGTCCTCTAAGCCAATGGGGATACTTTCCCATACTCTGAACGGGCGGTCTCGTCGTTATATGAAGATAGGTTGAAAATGGGTGAAGTCGTCCTTTAAGAATTCAGTGTCTCGCTTGAGGAGACTTAAGAGCAGTCCACTCCACACCCCAATGATTTGCAATGCGACTGGTTGCAATTTAGCAACCACTTGCAACCACTTGCAACATAATCCCAAAACTGTGCCGAACCCGCAACGGGCCAATTCAGATCGCAGCAATTATTAGGGGCTGCTATTGCCAACCTTCCGATTGACCACTCTACCCTTGCAAGCTCCGATGTACACTTTAATAATAATAATAATAATAACACATCATAGAGCGCTTTCATGGTACTCAAAATCCTTCAATCAAATGAAACAAAGAAATCAAAAGAAATAGAGGCTACAAAAAGGAAACTAAACAATGTTACATTCTTTCCTGTATTCATGTACCCAAGAATGTTTTTGTGAGCTTGTAGATTGTCTGTTTTTGCTATTAATTTTACAGCAAAGTACAATGTAGCAAAGTCTCTGTCGGGTGGAAATCTCATATGTCCAAAACTGTAAATTGTCAGCGTTCACATTCAAAAATATCAGATCTACAAGCTCAAAACGTGTCGCGATTCAAGCTTGCATATCTGCTCCTTTTTTTTTAAGATTTATTTTTTGGGCTTTTATGCCTTTATTTGAAAGGACAGTAGGCTGACAGGAAATGGGGAGAGAGATGGGGAGTGACATGCAGCAAACGCCGTCGGGAGTTGAACCCGCGACGTCAGGCTACATTGAGCCTAGGTGCCTGACCCGCTACGCCAGCGGTCCAGGCCCATATCTGGGCCTGGAACAGATAGTTAGTTTATGAAAAAACACAAAAAGTACAAATATGGAGATAAGAGGTTTCTGCCCGACAGCGACAGTATGGGACTTAAGTGGTTAATGGATATGTCATCATCATTAAGCTGCATTTTCACAGCAGACCTGTCTGGAGCTTATTTTTTTCACATTTTGTTCAGAATGATAATCTGTAGACATTTATTCTGTGTGAAGGCTTCTAATGAATTGTTGATTGATCTCATTGTTATTATTTTTTTTTACCCCAGCTTCACGTGGCATCTCAAACTCTGAGTTCATGCAGCATTAGTAATCACATCCATGTTTTCAGGATCCACTCTGGGGAAGCTGCAGGAGTAAAGCTTAGATGCGGCAAAAACAAAAACAAATACAAAATCCTGTTCAATGCAAAAAAAAAAAAAAAAAAAACATGTTGCTAGGAGACAAGACAAAATATCCCCTGGAGCATAGCATAGCTGTAATGGAGCGTTCCTTCATGGATGTTCCCCACAGCCTATAGTCATTGGTTCATAGTTTTGGTATTTGTAGTGCGCCCCCCCCCCCCCCCCCCCCCATCCAGTTATTATTACACTGGCCCAGGGCGCAGTCCTAAGAAAGAGAAAATAAAGAGAGAAATATAGGACAAGACAAAGAAAACTAGACTAGGACAACAAGAACTCAGTCACACTGTCAGTCAGTCAGTCACAACAGGAAGGAGTAGAGGCTACACACACACACACACACACAC
This sequence comes from Gymnoscopelus microlampas, assembly GCF_963454915.1. Taxonomy (NCBI): domain Eukaryota; kingdom Metazoa; phylum Chordata; class Actinopteri; order Myctophiformes; family Myctophidae; genus Gymnoscopelus; species Gymnoscopelus microlampas. Next base: position 43,239,949 of record NC_139954.1, on the reverse strand, counting down.
ACACACACACACACACACACACACACACACACACACACACACACACACACACACACACACACACACGGTCCGGGTCCTCGTTGTTGCTACAGAGGGTCCGCCAAATCTTTTTGTGAACATTAGCCGAAAATAGCAGATCTTCAAGCTCACTACGCCTCGCATCGGCTATGTTCTGAGATTTGGAGAGGGAAAAAGAGCAGACTAAGTACAGAGCCAATGGTCAAGTTGACTAAATATTGAGGGTTTAAAAGGTAACTGTCTGAAAATACACATTAACATGAATCCAACTATCTATGAAAAATGTTTAATCTGCAACACAATTTTATACGTAGTGGGGGGTCCATGCTTCATCTCTCTCTCAGCTAAAGGGGTCCTTGGCCTGAAAACATTGAAGACCCCTGCTCTATACAGTGAAAAGGAGGGTCTTTCTTAAGCATGTTTTTAAAAGCCCCTAGGGTGGGGGCAGCTTTGATCCTCAAAGGGATTTTGTTCCACAACTTTGGTGCCAACACAGAGATCTATCATTTGTTCCCCAGTTCATTTTCCAGTTTGTTTACTTTACATTGTGCAGCTACTGTAGCTATAGCTAACTAGCCCACTAACATTAGCTAGTCTAGATAAATCTTCCCCAAACAAAGTGTCTGGACCCATTTTCGCATCGTGCCGCGTTGTGAGCTTGCAGTTCGGCCTTTGTCGCTATGTTATAATGCTTAAGTGGTAGCCTATAATGTATTTTTGTAAGTTTGGGTCTCTGGGAGACGTACTGTACACCAAATACATCTTTTGGGTCTCAAGCTGAAAAGTTTGGGAATCCCTGGCCTAGTTGCACATGTCATTGTCAAGCACTGTACAAAAGGCCAGTGAATATTGCCCTCAAACTATATTTGTTCATTAATTTATGTTGCATATCATATTTTTAGTAAGCTTGGTTCATGTCAGTAGCATTTTGCAGTCAGGCAACTTCATTGGCTGCCTAATCTATGTAACACTTTGTGGTAAGCCCACAAGCCAGGTGTGGCCAATTAGTGCCTGCTGCTGGCATAATGTTGCATCATTCTTCTAAATCCAGTGTGAGAGAAGCTGAACATCTGATTATTGTCAGTGGAGTTTGTGTTTGTTTTTCCCCATGAACGTTCTGTTCTTCTTTATTGTGCGTACAACTAAATGTGAGTACCTTTGTTTGTAATGCTGTATTATTTGTACTGTTTAGTTGAATTTGCTGCTAACAGACTTCACTTTTTGTTTGCAGCCTATTATGAAGACAATTAATTTGCCTTTGATATGTGCTACAAATGTTTGTTGTATTTAATCACTTTGCTATTTTGATTGTCCTCTGCAAATGTTGTTTGAATGTTGCCTTACATTAATATTTCATGTATATGTCTGATAATTCGAACCTGTAAATGAATTAGCCATATTTGTGAATGCCCTTTATTTCCTTCGACATTTTAGAACTTTGTTCTGACTGGACATTTTGTGGAGGTTGCCACCGGTTGTGCAATCTGCTCTTCAGTATAATGAATATTCAGTACAATTCTTGTCTAGCACTATGTGCCATTTGGAAACGGATGATAACCTATTCCGTCCACCGACTCAGACAGCTCGCTTGTTGACACGTCAGCAGGCCATCAACTGCAGGGTCCAGACACTCACTCATTTGCCTAGTGGCTCCGGCTCTCTCAGGCAAGCTGTCGGCGCGCCTGCATTGCGTGATACAGTGAGCTTTAAGCTTGGAGGCTTGTTTCCGACCCCAAAAAATCACCCCGATTATCTCGTAGTGTGAGTCCAGCTTAAGTCCTGGTTTGGCCGGGATTATGCCAGCTTCAAGCTGGGTGTGCCAACTGCCAAGTCCCGACAAATATCTGTAGAACGCTCAAATGTCTCGGTTTTCGAACTGCACTACCACATTGTCCCGTTTTTGGAGTCTTTGTGCAATATCCTGGGTCCAGGATTTCAAATTTGAATAAGGAGCGTTAGTGAGGACGAATTATATGACGAAAATTGGTGTGTGTGGTCCTTTAAGTAAAAATCAGAGTCAGAGTAGACTACCTCTCCCACCACTGGCACAGTGCATTATACTGTGTTGAACTGCACAATAAAGACCTTATTGCTTCAAGAACCCCATGCACCTTCAACTGTGCACCACCATTGAGCCTGTGACAGACAGTATACTGCCATAATGTCATGTCCATAACACAATGCAGGCAATGCATTTCTATTTCTAATTCCACGCTACATAGCACCTACTTTCCCTTCATACAGAGTGCCTACTGTCAGCTCGCGCAAAGGCACATAGCGAGTGTACCGACTAGAATACCCAGAGAAAGGGAAGTAAAAAAGGTCACACCTAAGCAATTATTTGCTCACACAAATGCTTCCAATTATATATTGAGGTCACACAGATTACATTTCTGGGAGCATAATTACATTATGTGGCCAAAACTGTCGCAATGTTGAGTTCTGGCAGTTTAGTTATACATTAGCTAATGGCCAGGGTCACGGAGAGAGAAACCCCCGACATCATTTCTCCGGGTACAGTATATGTTGTCGGGCAGACACCTCGTATCTCCATCTTTCAACTATTTTTTGTATTTTTATTAACCTAAGACCTGGAACGCATTTGTGTCATTTTTTGATTTGAGCTAAAAAGCATTATTTTACACTTTCGCTATTCAAAAATAGCAAATATACAAGCTCATAGCGCGGCACGAGTGCCGCGCTATGAGCTTGTAGATCTGCTATTTTTGAAAAATCGAGACAATGTGTGCAAATTAATACATTTATATTATTTTAAAGCGAACATTTTGAACTCAAATCTTTGCTTCTGGGGGTCCCTGGAACAACATATTTTGAGATAGGGGTCCGCAGCCAAATAGCCTACATATCCTTGACATGAAAACGTTTGAGAACCACTGATATAGAAGCATGCGTTTTTCAGAAAACTGTCGGGATTTGGAAGACATTAGCTAAGAATCGCCCTCAGGTCTTGATGGGTTAATGCCCTACTTCATCATACAACAGTGATGCACAAAAGTAGTGACAATAGCCGATCTGTAAGCTCGCAACACGCCGTGATGTGTAACCACTTTACAGTAAGCCCTATTTGTATGGGTGCAACGATCATTCATCTGTTGCATCGACGCATCAGTGTCAATTCCAACGATCCAACTGTGAACGTCATTATGTAAACAGTAACTTGTCCTTCTAGTGTGTGACTTGTATCAATCTGAAATGAATCGTTTTGCAGTGCAAAGAATCAGTTGCATAGATACCGAGAGCTTGTACCATGTATTCAGCATGACAAATGCTGGTTATGTGGGTGTATTATTCACACTTATAAATGGTAAAATTCCAACTTTACTCCGGTTTATTCTCTCAGCATGTCTGCCCACTTAGCCTTAAAGCACAAGGACCGAGATATTCATATCTTTTCCATGGATCTGACGCCCCACATATTCGTTCTCTATACAGTATGCCTGCTCACTCCATAGGAGTAGTTAACGTTGTGTGAGTTGTATTGTTATATTACAGATAATAATAACAATGTTAAAACACGTGATGCTGTGTCGCACCCACACACAAATACCCACTTAAAAGGGAGCCGTTTTTGAATAGAGGATTCTGTTATTGAATTGATCATTTTAATGTTCCACCTTTTGGCATCTGGGTAAAACCAAGAATATTCAGAAATACAAGAGGTCACATTAGTCTTTGACACTAAAAGATTGTCCATGCTGCTGGTACTGATTTTATTGAGCTCCATGCTGTGACGCAACTCCCTCCTAAAAGATGATAAGAGCTCATTTTGTCAAATAATGGTATTTTATTAACCCATTAAGACCTGGGACGCATCTGTGTCAATTTTTGGATTTGAGCTAAACAGCATTATTTTACACTTTGGCTATTCAAAAATAGCAGATCTACAAGCTCATAGCGCGGCACCGAGTGCCGCGCTACGAGCATGTAGATCTGCTATTTTTGAAAAATCGTGAAAATGTGTGTAAATCTTTGAATATATTGTTTAAAGCGAACATTTTTAACTCTATTCTTTGGTTCTGGGGGTCCCTGGAACAAAACATTTTGAGATGGGGGTCCGCGGCCAAATACATATCATTTTTGGGGTCCTTGACATGAAAAAGTTTGAGAACCACTGATATAGAAACAAACGTTTTTTCAGAATACTGTTGGGATTTAGAAGGCATTTGTAGAATCGGGCTCTTAATGGTTTAAACTCTCTCAGTAAGAGAATCGTAATCACCATTATTGTCACATCACAGGTTTACAGGTGTAAAACAGTTCTGGGTCAGTTTCTCATAGCTTAATTTGATTGGTTATTTCTATGTTGTTGCTTTCAGTGTAACGTACCGGCCTCACTGAGACAAATTCCTCATTATGGTCTCAGGCGAGTGGAAACCTCATAATATCCAAAACTTTTCAGGATTCAAATGCGGCTTCGTACTGCATTTTGAGCTTGCAGATCTGCTACTTTTTATGCTTTTGTGTGACGTTGTAGTATGATCAAGTAGGGCGTTAATTTACAAAAAAAACTAAAAGTTAGAATATGGAGATGAGAGGTTTTTGCCCAACAGCAACGATTTGTTTAAACCTACCTGGCAATAAAATAAGTCTGATTATGAAGTCATGATTTGCCTGGTTAATTGTTGTAAATGGGGAGGCGTTGAAATGGAGAAATGTGTTATGGATAGCGGCGGGTCATCTCTGTGGTCTAAAGCAGTGGTTTTCAACACTTTTCATATCAAGGTCCATTATTTATTCGGCTTCTGAGCCACAGACCACCATTTGATGAGATTTAGCCTCTCAGACCCACAAGACTTTGAATATTTTGTTATCGTTGGATACGATTTTGTCCACAATTCTATGCTGTATTGATGTTGGTTCCATTAGCAGAGATAACAGGGAAAGTTGATCAACATAACAATTTTTTAATAAAGTAATGCAGATGTTTAACAATACTTTAACTCTTGAGAGCGTAAAATGAAACCAAATGGACCCGTAAGGGTCCATTTGGTTTCATTTTACGCTCTCAAGAGTTACAGATCTATAAGGGTCCATTTGGCTACCAACTCTCCATCATTTAGCTGGGGACCACCTGGAACTCCCTCAAGGACCACTGGTGGTCCCCGGACCACTGGTCTAAAGAGCCAAATTGTTCCACGTTTACCTCCAATCTTTTGTAAACCACACAAATACCAAGTCATTTGTTTTGATATGTTTCATGGAACTACTCCCTCAGCAACGTTAAAGTGTGATAAAGTGATGCACTCACTGAATGTTCTGTGCTTCAAAAGAATGAAAATATCAAATGCCATTCCTGACGTCTGTTCTCTTTCAGTTAGATTCTGGTGTGTGCGGTATGGTGTGCCTGGAAAAGTTGGGCCTTTGTTTTATGAGGGCAGCGTTCCAATGACTGGCTAAGTTCCAGTCAAATTCATTGTAGTTTCACACCTGAGGCTGAGCAGTTGGAATGACATTGTCATGCATCAGAATGATGAATCGATTCTTTAGTTAATTCATTTTTTCACCCACTCTCATGTCCTTGTGAGTTTGGCTGTGGGTGGGAACATCTGCATTCTTTGTTTGTTTTGTTTGTGTTGTCTGGTCTTTTCTGTTAAAATAATAATAATTGAATGAACACTGTGGCTTCTTGTGGATCTGGTGAGTAGCCAGTGAGGCTTGAAAGGTCACGTCCATATTGGTGGAAACCAATTCATGTTTAACTTTGGAGCATGATCCAGCGTGCAGACTTTATTTTTTGGGGGGTTCTGACATCTGGTACTTTAGTGCAGTGGTTCTCCACCTTTTTAAGCCGCGACCCCCCGCAAAATAATCATATTTGAACTCTGCCCCCCCCCCCCCTGCCCAAATGTACGATTTGAGGCATTACATTTATTTGAAAATAGCAGATCTACAAGCTCACTTTTGAGCTTGTAGATCGTCTATTTTCACAATGTTTGCCTCTTTCTTATATTATTTGACAATTTGGCCAATATTTGACCTGTATTTATAGTATAGTTTGTTGATTACTGTTGATGCAGAAATGGTATTTTTTTTTAAAAAGGTCTTAAAAGTCCTTAAATTGTCACTTAACTGTCATCTGGGGACCCCCAAAAAATCAAATGTTTCATGGTCAGGAGTCACCGGGAGCCTGGATGGCTTGGTTCCAGGCTTAAAATAATTCATATAAATATTTTTGAAAATCTATATGGGTTAGAAACGAGTCCACCCACATAGAACGCAGTATGAGTACATACTGCATGTACTGCTAACTAGAGCAAGAACATGAAATAAAATGTGATGTTAAATGTTAATTAATGCCAAGTAAATTCATTTACACGTACCTGGGATTTGTCCTTTGCCACCCTGACCGTTAGGAGCAGTGGGCACTGGGCAGCTAGTCTCCAGGGACCAGGATAAGCTCTAAGGCCAGTCAGTGCCTTTTGGTCAAGGGCATTGGCTGGCTACAGGAGCGTACCAAACATGCATGTGTTTTGGTGTAAGGCAGGGGTCTTCAACAGGGGGTCCGGGACCCCTAGGCCCCTAGGGGGTCCTCAGAGTTAATACAGGGGGTCCGGCAAATCTTTGTGTGATGCTTTTTTTTTTTTTACATTAACCACTTGAACCCTAGCATCCTTTTTCTGAGAAGAACTTTAGCCAAAAATAGCCGATCTACAAGCCCACAACGCCTCGCGCTGCGAGGCGTTGTGAGCTTGTAGATCGGCTATTTTTGGCAAAGAGGTATAGGTGTAGAGGGAAAAAAGAGCAGCAGAAGTTTATCTGAAACACAATTTTATACAATCTAAAGGGGGTCCCCACTTCATCTCTCTCTCAGCTAGGGGGTCCTTGGCCTGAAAACGTTGAAGACCCCTGGTGTAAGGAAAACACAGGGAAACGGGTCCATTTGTTGCTACAGGATGTGAACCGTGCGGTTTCATAGGGGTCCCTGGCCTGCAGAGTCAAACTTTCCCAACCTGGAAGAAGGGGTAAATAGAGAGTATGTGTTGGGTGAGCAACTTATATATAACTCTATGGTTCCGACACAGTGTTTGGGAAACAGTGATCTAAAGCAGTGGTTCTCGACCTTGTCAGGCTGTGTGACCCCCAAAATAATCATATTTATTGGAACTGGGGACCCCCCGAAATAATCATATTTGGACTGGGGACCCCCCCCATCCTGACAAGCACGTGGAATTGTAGGAGTTTAGGGATTACATTTTTTTTTACTCGGTTCCACAGATAAATATTGTGAAAATAGCTGATCTACAATTAAGCTTGTAGATCGGCTATTTTCAAATGTTTTGCCTCTATCTTATATTATTTGACAATTTGGCCAAACCATTTTTTAATAGTATAATTTGTTGATTACTTTTGATGCGACGCATTGTGAGCTTGTATCTGCTATTTTCTAATGGCCGAAATGTATATAGGGCTGAAGTGGTTAATATGGTTAGTATGTTTTGAAATAATGATGAAGTAAGTATAGCGGATCAAATCATTGTAGTGGTACAATGATATATGTAATAAGATGTAATAAGTAAAGTACAAATACCTCAAAATTGGAAAAAAAAGTACAGTACTTGAGTAAACTAGAAGCTCGGCCCTGCTACGCAGGGCCTCGCGTCTAGCCCGCCGCCACGCCCACGTAGCGCCCGCCGCCACTTGGCAGCGCATATAAGTGGCATAGCGTCATGAGGGCCAGTGGGGCCGTGGCTCGGTCAGTGAAGACCCTGTAGCGCGGATGATATGTGGCATAGAGGGGCAGATTTGAAATCTCCAGAGGAAACGTCCGTGGGCTACCATTGGTTCAGCGATGTGTGCGGGCGCCCTGCGGGCCCTCCTCCTCCACCAATGTGCAGTATTGAGAGCCCTGACGTCACAACATTTGGAGCGATGAGCACTGCACTCTGGTTGGTTAGGGTCCACCTAGGGCCCAGGTAGAAGGCAGTTAAAGCCTGCATGGGCAAACCCAGTTAGGACCCGCCTTGGTCCCACATAAACGTGGCTAGTTGGGGCCCACCTAAGGGCCAGGTAGAAGCGACTTATAGCCCGCATGGGCATAGCAGTTAAGACCCACCTCGGCCCCACATAGAATTGCCTAGGTGGGGCCTACCTAAGGGCCAGGTAGAGTCGGTAGGGACCCCCCACAGGCCAATGTTAAAATGGTAGCACTTGTTCCTCAACATAGTGTGAATGTGCGTGCAAAGTTGACCACAATCGGACGCTGCATTCATGATTTGCGGCATTTTGTGCAAACTTTAGATGTGAATCTTAGCCAATCGGGATGGAATATGAAAGATTAAACAGATCCGTCTTGATCACATGACTATAGAGATCATGTGTACCGATTTGCGTGAAATGTAGATATAATCGGAAGGAGTAATGTAAAGAAATATGTTGTACATAAGGCGGCCTCCTGGTGGAGCTATAAAAGGTAGATGTGAGAAATGTAGGGGAAAGGTTTTTCCTTGACCTCTAGAGAGTGCACATACAAAGTTTTACACAGATTGGTGCAGGTATAGGTAAAAACACAAATCGGACTGTTATAGCGCCACCATGAGGCTGATTAGAAAAATCTCAAGTGGAATTTGTTGCTCGGCATAGTGGGAATGTGGGTGCAAAGTTGCACGGAAAGTGCATGCTGTGTTCATAATTTGAGGCATTTTGGTCAAAACGGAGCAGTCCTGGAAACTGTGGAAGGCATTTTTAGTCAAGCAGGATGGAAAATGAAAGATCTGAGAGAGCGTGTTTTTTTTTATGACTATAGAGATACTGTGTATCGATGTGCGTGATGTTAGGCCAAAATATGTAGCAGTACTGTGAGAAAATGTGTTTTGCAAAAAGCGGCCTCCTGGTGGCACTATAACAGGGCCATGTGAAAGAAATGGGGCAGAGGTTCTGAATTGGCATCCAGGGAGTGTGTGCACAGTTGCGCTGCGATCAAGCCAACGATGCGGGAGATTAGCTATCCACAGACCGTCGGACGGACAGGGGGTAAAACATACTCTCGCGCCATCCCTTTCGGCCTGGCGGAGACAATAAAAAAGCTAAAGTGAAGGAAAAGAGCATTACTGCAGCAAAAGTAGTCAACAAACTATACTATAAAACATTGGCCACATTGTCAAATAAATTAAGAAAGAGGCAAACATGTTGAAAATAGCCGATCTACAAGCTTACAACGCCTCTCAACGTGAGGCGTTGTGAGCTTGTAGATCGGCTATTTTCACAATATTGACTTGTGGAACGGAGTCAAACAAAATTGGGGGGGTCCCCAGTTCAAATATGATTTTTTTTTTTGGGGGGGGGGGGGGTAGCCACTGCCCTAATCGGACCGAAATTATCTGAAATTACTACATGACCATAATGCAGCCTAAACGTGCGTTGCACGGGGCGGTCCTGCCATTACGTTAGTTACTGGAGTTTCTGTGGAGCTACACCAGAAGACACACACAACATACACCATCTACAATGGACTAACGGAGCAGCAATAATAACAGTTACCGCACAAACGTGCATTGTTGACAAAGTGATTGCACAGCCGCTGCAGGCATGACAGCCACGTTAGCGTTAGCTACATGCCAACGATCACAGCGCCCTGTCCGTCGTCGCTGCGACTGACTCTGATGGCTACAGCCATAGATAAACACAACAGCAAGCTCTCTGAGATGCCATTGTCTGGGAACTGCTCTTAGCGTGACACGACCAATGAGAGTGAGCGCTTTCGCAACAAGCTAAGATACGGTGCATGGCACACGGCGTCTCTGCCCCATAGCTTGTAGATCTCTCACACATGATTGGCGTAGGCTGCGTTGCCGTCGACGCTGATTGGCTGCATGTTGCTGTGACGTTGAAATGGGGTGCCAGGTCTGCTTTGTGTGTAAGCGATTTTGGGCTCATTTGGGCGCGCTTTTGGGCTGTTTTCCATAGAGCACGGCAGGGCTTGTTTCTGTCCCGTGACGGATGTGGCAAAGAAGGTGCAAAACGAACCATCCGGAAGTAAAGTGCGAGATGAAATATATAGCACTTTATGATTATTAGAGAAGGAGACAGATGTGAAGGTGGAAAATGGAATGTAGGAGGTTATATATTTTTTCATGAGCGATTTTTGTAGCAAGTTGTGAGTGAATTGGGCCACTCCTGTGGGCGGGGGGCTGAATAGAACCATTGGGGTTTGGGAAGGAGACGCACTCTGTTTGAGTGGTACTTTACACCACTGACACACACACACACACACACACACACACACACACACACACACACACACTCGCACACAACAGTGGTCCTCAAAGAGGGACCCTCAGGGGTCCTTGAGGAGCTATACGGGTCTGTAACTCTTACAGTGTAACTGTAGATTGGGGTCCCAGAGGTGAAACTCTATAGGGGTCCTTGAAGTTAAAACGTCTGAGAATCACTGCTCCAGAACGCTGTTATCTATGCCGCTATTAAATTAGTCTGGCTTTCATATCTGTCACTACAATACATAAAACAACTGAACAGATTATATGGAGGGTGTGTTGAGAGCCTATTATAACCACTTCAAGATGATCCAAGATTAAAGACATTTATTGTTACGCAGTGGTGGGAAAAAGTACTCAAATGTTTTACTTAAGTAAAAGTATCAATACTGCAATGTAGAAGTACTCTGTTACAAGTAAAAGTCCGGAATTCAAAATTGACTTGAGTAAAAGTACAAAAGTATTGCTATCAAAACACAAAAGTAAAACACTAAAATGTTTGAAAATAGCAGATCTACAAGCTCAAAACGCGTCGCGATGCGACGTGTTGTGAGCTTGTTGATCGGCAAATAAGTATAAATAGGGCTAATGTGGTTAATGTATATTTTATAATATAATTTATATCTACAAAGTAACTAGTAACTAATGTTTATCATATAATTGTAGTGGAGTAAAAGTACAATATTTGCCTCTGAGATGTAGTGGAGTAGTAAAAGTATTGAAAATTGGAAATACTCCAGTAAAGTAAAAAATACCTCAAAATAAGTACAGTACTTACAGTAACTAAATGTACGTACACCACTGGTAAATACAATACATAAAACAAGTGAACAGATTATATGGAGGGTGTGTTGAGAGCTTATTAGAACCACTTCAAGATGATCCAAGATTAATAGCTTGGCGGCGTAGCACGAAAATCGTTCAATTTTGTGATTAAAGCGCCAAATTTGGCAGAAGTGTTGATTGATATATTGGAAACAAAACTGGATATTGGGACATCAGAAATTCTCACCCTTGTGGGCGTGGCAGGCATTTTTCAAAATGGCCACCAAACCTTCCTAAATCACCCTCTAGCAGCTACAGATTTTGCCTTAGGAAGCTGAAATGTTGCATGAAGGTCAAGTATATGTTTGTGAAGCTGTGTGTGCGTGTTCGTGTCAATTGGTTAAAAGGGGGTGTGGCAATGGGAGTGGCCGATCAAAGAAATTGCATAACTTTGATATAGATGTACAGATTTTCACAAAATGTTGTGGAAAGGTTGGTCATGAACAGCTGAGTAACTGTTCATACCATCTTCCAAAAAGGGGGTGTGGCAGTGGGAGTGGCCTATGGGGCACCAAAACAATCGTTCATTTTATGATGAAAGCACCACATTTGGCGGCTCTGTTGATAGATATATGTTGAACAAAACTGGATATTGGGACATCACAAATTCTCACCCTGGTGGGCGTGGCAGCCATTTTTCAAAATGGCCACCAGCGGTTGATCAAATCCTCCTAATTTTTGTCCTAGTAAGCTAACATGTTGCGTGATGTATGTGAGTATGAAGGTGTGTGGGTGTGTTCATGCTAATTACCTAAAAGGGGGCGTTGCAATGGGAGTGGCCTAGTTAGCAGCAATATTTTGGGAGAATTGTTCAAATAGTGACACAAGTTGGAAATTTGGTACAAATCATCTCTGGAGATCACGCTTCGATTTAGAAAACCGGGCCACTCCATTTTTTTTCAAGAGGGCCGCCAACACTGTTTTTGCATTTCTGCATATCTTTTAATTATTTGAGGTCAATCACCAAATAGCACTCCCATAGTATGTTTTTGAACATTTTAAAACAGGAGTTACCATTTCTAACCATCTAAATTAAAACATTTCAAAAACACGCCATACAACTGTGCTCACAGTCAAACTCAACGACAAAATCTCATGACTTCTGAACATGTATAAATGTTTTCCCATCTAGTTCTGTGTCTTCCTCTGTGACTCCAGCCACCCGCATGTCGTCTCTCACCGCATCCTTAAACCACCGCTTTGGCATTTGGCCTTTCGTCAGTGCCACCGTTTCCAAGCCGTACAGCCTCATGGCTGGTCCCCCTACCGTCCTATACATCTTCCCTCTCACTGGTATCCTTCTGTTACAAATAACTCCTGCATACAGAAAAACATCACATGGATTGGTTGATCGGTGTGTCTCAACATGGGTGGTGGGTACGCAACATACACCCTCGCCGAGGTGACCCGGGCTGGGGTTTGTCAAGCGCCCGACTTACATCCCAGTAGCTACCCACGGTCAGTCCTCTTAGGGCAAGACAGGGCCTCTCAGGCCGCTTATCCGGGGCTACTCTGCCAGGACTGGGGGAGAGCGGAGGATATGGCATGTGGAGGGACTAGGCTCTGTGGATGGCCTCCTGGCCGGGCTCCTCCTTCGTCTCACCAGGTCCAGGACCTGAGCGTTGCACCAGACTCCCCTGTTCTAAACATTTAATTCTGGCGTGATGGTTTCTTGGGCCGTGGTGGTACTACAGGCTCCACTTGCAGCTTGCTTGAATAGCCCTCCTTAAAGGCCTCACCGTGGATTTGTTGGGCTTCCTCCTCACGGAAGACACAGGCTAGGGCGCTAACCCATATTGCTCCCGGATGCTGTCTACATTCCGGCTGTCAACCGTCTCTCCAGTGGTCACCAAACTATTCCTGGTTGTCACATAGTCTATTCCTATGAGCCACTATGCATAGAATAACACCGACACTGTCCTCCATCCGTTCCCTCAAAGTACTCCTTCCATTTTCTCAACACACTGTCTTTGGTTAATAGAACATTTCCAGCCATCCTTCATCACCTTAACCTCTTGCTCATCCTTCCCATCTCAGTACCTGTCTAAACAATCGGTGCAGGTCCTTTTCTCCCTCCTTGGTGTCCAACCTTTCATACAACTTCTCATACTCTTTTCCTTAACCCTCACCACTGTTCTCTCCGCCTTACCCCTTATCTCTTTGTACTCCTCCCTACTTTCTTCATCTCTCTGGCTGCCTTTCTTATCTCCTCCCTGAGCTCCACAGAGCATTGTTCTTTCTTCATCTTCACACCTAACATCAGCTCCCAGTACCTACCACAGGACTCAAGCCATGCTACTCGATATGCTGAGTTGGCACCTTCACCGTAAATGATAACTCCTATTTGAAAATGTTCAAAACATACTATGGGAGTGCTTTTTGGTGATTTATGGGAGTGCTAAACCCGAACCAAACCCGCACCCTAACCCTAACCGCACGCGGATGCCACATAGTCGGAGAAAAGGTCTGTCGGATTAACGCATGCCTCCCCAAAGAATTATAGTCAGAATTATGCAGAAAACAGTCACATTTTGGCAGCCATCTTGAAAAAAATGGCTGCCATCTTTGATTTATGACTGGCCCGGTGTCCTAAATCGAAGTGTGATCTCCGAAGATGATTTGTACCAAATGTCTCGCTTGTATCACCATTTGAACAATTCTCCCAAAATATTGCTGTTAACTAGGCCACTCCCATTGAAACGCCCCCTTTTAGGCAATTAGCATGAGCACACCCACACACCTTCATATTCACATACTTGAGCAACATTTCAGCCTACTAGGACAAAAACTAGGAAGATTTGATCAACTGCTGGTGGCCATTTTGAAAAATGGCTGCCACGCCCACCAGGGTGAGAATTTGTGATGTCCCAATATCCAGTTTTGTTCCCAATATATCAATCAACACTTCTGCCAAATTTGGCGCTTTAATCGTAAAATTGAACGATTAGGCGGATTTCTTGTGCCACGCCGCCCCACTATAAAGACATTTATTGTTACATCTAGATTAAGTACACAAGTACAATTAAAAGTCTTTGTTTTTGCTTCCATGATTGAAGCAGCAATAAAAACAATAAAAAAAGAAGAAAATGTTCAACTATAATGACATTCCCAAAATAGGAATGTCAGGTTTTTGGGAAAACAACTGCATCATGCGTCATGCTTCTCAAAGTGGGGTCCGGGGACCCCCAGGGGTCCTTGGAAGGGTCCCAGGGGTTCCCCAGCTAAAGTAGTTAATGTAGCATCACAAAACATTTTAACCACTTTATCCATTCATACATAAAGTTGGCTATTCAAAAATAGCAGATCTACAAGCTCACAACTGTGAGTTTGTATACAGTATCTGCTATTTTGGAAAATGTTTGGAAAATGTTGAAAATGATTATAATGTTTTTAAACATAAATCTTCTCTTCTGGGGGGTCCCTGGCACAAAACATTTTCATATGGGGGTCGTCTGTGGCCAAATACATATCATTGACCTTGACCTGAAGAAGTTTTGAGAACTACTGCTGTAGTCTGTCCATTAGATCAGTGGTTCTCAAACTTTTTCATGTCAAAGACCCCCAAATTGACACGTATTAGCCCGCGGACCCCCATTTCAAAAGATATGCCAGGGACCCCCATAAGAGAAGATTTTTTTTACAGCTCTAGCAGTGATTCTCAACCATTGTAATTTCAAGGACCCCCAGTTTGACATGCATTAGGGCTACACACCCCCATTTAATGGCATTTCTATCACTTGGACCGCAATTTATATTGTAAAATCAATGTCAATTTAACTCTGAGAGTGTACAAATGGAACCAAATGGACCCGTTAGGGTCCATTTGGTTCCATTTGTACACTCTCAGAGTTACAGACCCATAAGGGTCCATTTGGTGCCTAATCTATCATTTAGCTGGGGACCCCCTGGAAGTCCCTCAAGGACCCCTGGGGGTCCCCGGACCCCACTTTGAGAACCAATGCATTATATGTGTATACACATCTGATGGACACAATTACAAGGATGCATTCTAAAACGCATGAATGTGATATTCAGCCAGCTCAGCGCATTTACAGTATACCTCTCATGTAGTGTCTATATGTTCTGTTTGTGCTCTAGCCAATGGTGTAAAGTAACTCAGTACATTTACTCCAGTACTGTACTTAAGCACAATTTTGAGGTATTCTTTTACTTTACTGGACTATTTTCAATTTTCAATACTTTTACTTCTACTCCACTACATCTCAGAGGCAAATATTGTACTTTTACTCCACTACAATTATTTGAAAACTTTAGTTACTAGTTATTTTGTAGATATAAATCATTACATTATAAAACATACATTAACCACTTTAGTCCTATTTTATACCTAGGCTATTTGAAAATAGCCGATCAACAAGCTCACAACGCGCCGCTTTGCGGCGCGTTGTGAGCTTGTAGATCTGCTATTTTAATCATTTTAATAATAACGGACAAAAAACAGCACATCCTGACCCTCCCCTATAGTTTCCTCCATTCTGTGACACAAGCTAAAAAAAAGTGAGTCGACTCGGTTCGATTGTCACTCGATGCCACCCTGATTTTGTTGTGCCAGCATCAACGTGGTGCGGTCGGGTGACAATGGAACGTTGGTGATATTGTAACGATTTCCGTCAGGCCCATCATGAGATGGCCCGACTATACCGTTATTTGGCCCTTATCCAGTGGTGGAAAAAGTACTCACATTTTTTATTTAAGTAAAAGTATCAATACTGCAATGTAGAAATACTATGTTGCAAGTAAAAGTCCGGAATTCAAAATTCACTTGAGTAAAAGTGCAAACGTATTGGTGTCAAAATGTACTTAAAGTACCAAAAGTAAAAGTGCTCATTGTGCAGAATGTCCCATTTCAAGTTTTCAAATGTATACAAATCTTTTGAAAATAGCAGATCTACAAGCTCACAATGCGTCGCGATGCGACGCATTGTGAGCTTGTAGATCTGCTATTTTAAAAAGGCCGAATTGTATTTAGGGCTGAAGTGGTTAATTTTTTTGTATTAATAATCAACATCTACAAAGTAACTAGCAACTAAAGTTTTCAAATAAATGTAGTGAAGTAAAAGTACAACATTTGGATCTGAGATGTAGTGGAGTAGAAGTAAAAGTATTGGAAATTGGAAATACTCAAGTAAAGTGCAAATACCTCAACATTGTATTTAAGTACAGTACTTAAGTAAATGTACTTAGTTACTTTCCACCACTGGTCTTTTCACGCAATGAACGTACCAACGTTGTTGATCGATGAAACTCTATTCAAGTGAATATTGGACAGTCAGGAACATTCTTCATAGTTCATTAAGTCTTCTGTGTCAGCCTATAATTGTTTCTATCATTGTTTATTTATTGTTTGTTATACCATTTGCACTTTTCTGGCATATTCATTAGTCTGAAATTAAATTATAATAAGTTGTTAGATTTGTTTTGACTGTACAGTATATAATATTACAACGTTTATATAATATTACAACGTTTATTGTTGTCATTTGCAGTTTTACTGTATCCGCTGGTGTCATTATTTATTCATTCTCTGTAATGGCCTAATTTATTTGATTCATTGCTTTTGCGGTGAAAAGGGATATCTGTATCTGTTTATTATGTAGAATTTGCAATGTGTTGTCTTGATGTTGATTTCTTAACATCACAACGTTGTTCCCAACATTAAATTAAACATTTAGAGGATGAAGTTGATGTGAAATATCGTTTCTGTCGGGTATAAACCTCATATGTCCAGAAATGTTACTTTTAAGGATTCAAATTCAGAAGTAGCAGCTAGAAAGAATTAGCTACACCAGTGGGTCTGTCCAAGTACCACCCTTACGGGGTGTGTGACTCTGAGAGTGTACAAATGGAACCAAATGGGTCCATTTGGGTCCATTTGGTTCCATAACTGCTATTTTCGGCTAATGTTCCCCTCAGAATATAGGGATGCTAGAGTTCAAGTGGTGAAAGTAAATGAAATAAAAAGTTCCTATCACACAAAGATTTGGAGACTCCCCTGTAGCAACTCTGGGGACCCGCTAGGGGTCCCGGACCCCCTGTTGAAGACCCCTGCACAATGGTCATAAAACCATGAAAAAAAACCTTCTGGTGTTCATCTCCCTCTCCCTACTATATACTGTGAATTGACAGTGTGTGTCTGTGAGAACGGGCCAGAAACAATGAACTGAAAGAAGAAACAGCAAAATGCATCGGTTCAATTATGAGCTGTGATGAAATTTAACACAGCCAGCTGTAATGGCTTTCCCTTGATTGTTTGTGTGTGTTTCACACCATTCTAAATCCATTATCAATAGATTTACAGAACCAGAAGGGGCAAAAAACAAAACCACAAAAGAAGAAAATAAACCACAAAAGAAGAAAATGAACAACTCTTTTATCTGAGCTAGCTGGTGATTGTTTGTTGATTTTCTCTAAACTGAAAATGACTCCGTCCCGAACAATGGTGGGTTAAAGTGACAGCTTTCCCCCATAGGACCAAACCGCCGCGTCTTCAAACCCTTCATACTCAGTTTGCAGCCGGTCATTTGAAGGGCTTCAGTTGTGCATAAAGTGACTCCACAGCCCTTTAAGGACAGCTAGGCCCCCTAGAGAAATCTGCAGCATGGTGCAAAATGAGTTTAATTATATGAATGTGCCATTTGGCTCCACATGAAGAAAGCTCTCTATTGATATGCGCTGCGATCTGTAGCATGTACAGTATGATAGATGGCTCCGGGTGAATAGCGTTTTCAAAGGGCCATTCTTTTAACTTTTCCTCTTGGACAGAGAACAGAAGGGGCTTGAAGAACATGAATGTGACCGATTGTGAAGTCCTCGATTAGATACAGCCCACACTGCATGAAAGGCAACAGAGCTGGATAAAAGAAAAATAGAGAAAAAAATAGATACTGTATATGCAGTATTTCATCCGCACAACTTTGATACCCCCCTTTCAGGTTTACCCATTCTTTCAGGCTTCTGTCTTCCCCCAGCTTGCCTTTTTATCTTAACCCTTTAAGACCGGGAACGCATCTGTGTCATTTTAAGATTTCTATGGCTATATAAAAATGAGCTTGTAGATCTGCTATTTTTTTTAAAGCATGAAAAGCTGTGCAAATATTGGATTTAAAAAAATAAAATTGGCGGACATTTGTAACTCAAATCTTTGCTTCTGGGGGTTCCTGGAACTAAATATTTTACAAATGTTTGCTTTAAAAATATATATAATCCAAGGTTTTGCCACAAATTTTCAAGATTCAAGATTTTTCAAAAATAGCAGATCTACAAGCTCTCCCTCTCCCTACTATACTGTGAATTGACAGTGTGTGTCTGTGAGAAAGGGCCAGAAACAATGAACTGAAAGAAGAAACAGCAAAATTCATCAGTTAAATTAGGAGCTGTGATGAAATTTAACACAGCCAGCTGTAATGGCTTTCCCTTGATTTGTTTGTTTGTATTCGTTTCACACCATTCTAAATCAATTATCAATAGATCCAGAAACCAGAACCAGAAAGGGCAAAAACAAAACCACAAAAGAAAGAAAATAAACCACAAAAGAAGAAAATAAACAAAAATAGCAGAATAATCAAAAATAGCAGATCTACAAGCTCATAGCTCACTCGGTGCCGCGCATTGAGCTTGTAGATCTGCTATTTTTGAATAGCCAAAGAAATCAAAAAATGACACACAGATGCGTTCCCGGCTTTAAAGGGTTAAGACTTTTTAATGAAGAAGCCCTTTCATATTATTTTTTTTGCATGCTTTCCTATGCGGCGTCATTCATCAAGGTAACTGGGAAGTTGTTTATCTTTGTCGTAATGGCCGGGGCCGTCCGTCATTCTCCGGAGACAGCTGCAAGACACACTTGAGGAGTTCATTCGCGATGGTAGTCGAGTCGACCGAACCGTGCGGATGAATGAATAATGTGTTTAGATGTGCAATCATAATGGGGCTGTCACTTCTCCTGTCTCCCCAGATAACTGCGATGGCCCCTTGGCGTCCGTGCTGCCCGAGGCCTCCTTCCAGAGCTCGTCTCAGTCCTCGGCCGGGAACGCCGCCCGATTCGCCAAGCTTAACAGGAGAGACGGTGAGCAGAGAGAACAAAAGCCTGATTTACATGTACACGGGGGAAATGAAAGGTGCCACACTGGAAGCGGAACTGGTTCTTCAGAGAGATGCAGTAGAAGTTTTCTTTAATCTTTAAAGGTTCTATGACATTCATTTTCACTTTTTGCTATTTTTTGTGTTTTTGGGGGGGTTTTATGATCTCAATTAGACCAAAAAAAACTGAACTTTGAACATTCAGTGGATTTTCTATGGTCTGGGGTCTTCTGAATAATTAGGCTGAAAAGTAATCTGTGATTCGCCCCTTGACTTTGATGTCACAGTCGATTAATCCCGCCCCCTCTCTTCTCCGATGATTGACAGTCAAAATCCCTCAACAGCGACACCCGCAGGCAAAGATTTATTTTTTCATTGCAGTTGAAAAGGCTTTAGAAATCAGAGAGGAAAGAATCCTGCCATGGATCACTGGAGTGTTGTAAAACTGAATGTCATGACACCTTTAACCACTTAAAGGGGTATTTTGAACTAAGGTTTTCTTACCTTTTCTATGATGTTATGATATATTAGGATGAATGGTACAGTAGAAAAATGTCATAACTCCATCCCGAGTCCGCCACAGATTAAAACGTGCGCAGGCCTTGCGCTAGATCGCATATTATTTTTTTTTGTGAGATCTGACATTCATAGTGACAGAACACTGTAAAAAAAAAAAAAACAGAAGTCTCGCTAGACGAGATCGAAATCTCGAGATTTCAATCTCTCGTCTAGCGAGACTTTTTTCTTTTTACATAGTGTTCTGTCTCTCACCAAAAAAAAACCCAAAAAAAGCTATTAAAATACGTGATTTAGCGCAAGGCCTATTGGCGCACGTTTTAAGCTGTGGCAGACCCGGGATGGAGTTATGACATTTTTCTACAGTACCATTCATCCTAAGATATCATAACATCATAGAAAAGGTAAGAAAACCTTAGTCCAAAATTCTCCTTTAAGCCTTAGTGAAATGAAACGGACCGGAGTTGCAATCCTACTTGGACCGCTTTCCCCCCCCGTCTACACCAAATCTCTTTGCCTAAAATAGCAGATCTGCAAGCTGTTGTCAGCTTGTAGATCTGCTATTTTTGGTGAATGATAACCCCAGAACAGGCATGCTGGTTTTCAAGAGGTTAAGAACACTTAAACCCTACATACTTTATCGGGCAGTTTTCTCCCAGGGCTCTATACTCAATCCACTCCTTTTTCCCCTCTACACCAAATAACTTAGTCGAAAATAGCTGATCTACAAGCTCACAGCGCATTACGTTGTGAGCTTGTAGATCTGCTTTTTTTTTCGACAAATGTTTGCTTATTAAGACATGCCCAAAATAGGGACAATCGGGTGGTTAAAAGGTGCTTCAAAGAACAATGTACGGATCCTCAAAGAAACAAAAGGTGATCTAGAACAATATGAGGAGGAACACAAATAAGCATCATTTGTCTGTGTGTAGATGTGTGGCAGGGTTGTGCGTAATTTAGTATGCATCAAGCATAGCTGTCATCCTTCCTGTCATCACTTGGTATCATTGCCCAAGGTCATAGTGGTTTATTCTGATGTACAAGCTGTAAAACACCATGAGATGGAGACATGGGGGAATATTATTGCCACGCGGCTTTAGCGTTGACATTTAATCTTGGTTCACCGTTTTTTATTTTGAAATGCACGTACGGTAGCTGCCTTCTGGGGGTGTGCATGTGTTCACTGCTTCACCAACCACGCTGTCAAAATGGATCTTCATTGATAATTGCATAGAGGCTAAAATTACCTTCTTTTTGGGGGGTTTCATAACCCATTAGTACCTGGAACGCATTTGTGTCACGTTAGATTTCTTTGGCTATTCAAAAATAGCAGATATACAAGCTCATAGCGCGGCACCGAGTGCCGCGCTATGAGCTTGTAGATCTGCTATTTTTGAAAAATCTTGATTTTTTTTTTTTTTTTTTTTAACTGTTAGGATTTTGAAAACATTTTTAAGAATCGCCTCAGGTCTTAATGGGATAAAGGAACACGCACACACTCACGCATGAAGACACACACATACTGTACGCATGCACGCACAAACACGCACACACACAAACACCTATTATCATTATTGATCTGCTGGCAATTTAGAAGTAATATTTTCTGACTCCTGAAGGGAAAACTTTGCAAGAAGGATCATTACTGCATTCTAAACCACTTTGGGTGTGCAGGAGTCTATTTTCCTGTCAGGCCATGATTTATGTTATTATTGTTGTTGTGAATTCCCTGTACCGCCATAGAATAAGTTTGTGTTTTTCTTTTATAGAATAATAATGATTATCATATATATATATGGAATTTTGCATTTCGAGCTTGCGGATCTGCAACTTTTGCTACTTTTGTGTGACACTGTAGTATGATCAAGTAGGGCGTTAATTTACGAAAAGGCACAAAACGTTTGAGAGCAGGGACGTGCACAGATAGACTCTAGGTGGTGCTGGCCTCTTGACCAGAAGTGCCCTTTTTTTCAGTTTACAGCAGGGGTATTCAACAGAGGGTCCCGGACCCCTAGGGGGTCCTCAGAGTTACTAAAGGGGGTCCGCCAATTCTTTGTCATATGATTTTTCTTTTTACCATAACCACTCAAAACCTAGCATCCCTTTTCTGAGGAGAACTTTAGCCAAAAATAGCCGATCTACAAGCCCACAACGCCTCGCAGTGTGGGCTTGTAGATCGGCTATTTTTGGCAAATAGGTATAGGTGTAGAGGGAAAAAAGAGCAGACCAAGTAAACAAAAAAAAGTACAATTTACTTGAGCATCTGCCCCTAAAAATGTATGTGCACGCCACTGTTTGAGAGGTTTCTGCCCGACAGCGACTGTGTGTGTGTGTGTGTGTGTGTGTGTGTGTGTGTGTGTGTGTGTGTGTGTGTGTGTGTGTGTGTGTGTGTGTGTGTGTGTGTGTGTGTGTGTGTGTGTGTGTGTGTGTGTGTGTGTGTGTGTGTGTGTGTGTGTGTGTGTGTGTACACAGTATATATACTGAATATGGCAATCAGACACGCTCCATTAGCATTGGTTGGGTGAAGCCTCAGCATTAGGACCTGTCACCAGATAAACGGGCCATTGACTTGGTCCCTATAGCTCATGTCCATCTGCATTACCGCATGTCCATTATGAATGACTCTATATTTGCTATTGTCATATGAATATAGCTGCCCTATTCCACCTCCATTTTCCACTGAAATGAAATGACAAGTAGTAGTGGGCATTTTGTGTGTATTCATGTACAGTATGCTTACTGTATGCTGAACCAAACTGGTCCCTGTCACTAACAGGGTTCTATCGTGTGTGTGTGTGTGTGTGTGTGTGTGTGTGTGTGTGTGTGTGTGTGTGTGTGTGTGTGTGTGTGTGTGTGTGTGTGTGTGTGTGTGTGTGTGTGTGTGTGTGTGTGTGTGTGTGTGTGTGTGTGTGTGTGTGTGCGTGCGCACACACACACACACACACACACACACTTATAGGAGTGTGGGTGAAGCTGGGCGACACTGGGTTTGTGGAGGAGGGCGCTTGCTGGAACAAAACAAGAGAACAGGGCGGACCGTTTTTGGCACTCAATGTGTTAAAATCTCATTCATTACTCAACCTAGAAAGGTGTTTTTTGTGTCTAACCCTAGGTTTCAGGGCTCAAGGACTGTGACTAAATGAGTAAAATTCAAGCCAATTCTGAAAGATACCAGTGATTCACATCCTGTAATGGATGGTGTCAGGACATTCCACATTTTGGTGGCAGAGTAACTATGAGAATTTCCCCATGTTTGTTCTAAATGTGGGTGGTACCAGATCATGGTCGCTCCCTCTAGTGTTGTGGCTGTGGGTGTCACTCACTTTGGAGAAGAAGTTAGACGCGTATGAGGGTGGCAATGTGGAACAGCTGTGTTGATTAGAATCATTCACACCTGAGATGGCTGCTGGCTAAGAGAGATGCCCGGCCCTGACTCCATGTGATGTGGTGCAGAGGAGGGACTATAGGAACATGTGACACAACAGTCTGATTGGATTACTCTGGTCGAAGCGTACCGCATTGGTTCTCAAAGTGGGGGTACTTGAGGGGATACCATGGGGTCCCCAGCTAAATGATTTATAGGAACCAAATGGACCCTTACGGGTCTGTAACTCTGAGAGTGTACAAATTTGTACACTCTCAGAGTTAAATTAACATTGATTTGACAATATGAATTGGGGTCCAAGAGATGGAAATGCCATTAAATGGGGGTCCGTAGCCTAATGCATGTCAAACTGGGGGGTCCTTAAATTACAATGATTGAAGAATCACTGCTAGAGTCGTAAAAATCTTCTCTTATGGGGGTCCCTGGCTTATCTTTTCAAATGGGGGTCCGCGGGCTAATAAGTGTCAATTTGGGGGGGAGGCATGCGTTAATCCGACAGACCTTTTCTCCGACTATGTGGCATCCGCGTGCGGTTAGGGTTAGGGTGCGGGTTTGGTTCGGGTTTAGTATTGGAAACGTCGGAGCGCTGCGCTGTCGGAGGAATGCGCTGTCGGACTAACGTACTGCACCCAATTTGGGGGTCCTTGACATGAAAAGGTTTGAGAACCACTGGCATACAGTATATAGCCTCGCGTGGCCAGACTATATCACAAACAAAAAAAAACGGAGGGCATTTTTTTTTTTCACTGGCAGATTGGTATGGTCCCAGGCTATATGTTGTCGGGCAGAAACCTCTTATCTCCAAGAGTGAAATCAACTCCCTACTTGATCACACTACAGCGTCACACAAATGCATCAAAAGTAGCACCGCGTTTCGAGCTTGTATATCTGCTTCTTTTGGTATTTTTGAATTTGAATCCTGAAAAGTAACAGTTCTGGACATAATGAGGTTTCCACTTTGACATAGACGATATGTGAGAAGAAAAAAAATGCTGGTATCCTTTACGCAATTTAGAATGACTTCAGTCTATAACTGAATCAATCACATGACATGATTTGATTGACAAAATTGAATTTATCAGATCAATGTTTATTGATGAGTGATGATGAAACTGGGTATTTGCACACAATTGTAAGTGAATTGGGGGGCCTTGTGATTGCATTTTGCAAAAACAGTTCAGTTTTCCCAGGCCATTGGTCATTTAGCTGTACAGTACATGAGACTGAAAAGGTGACGCAAACAAAGGGGGAAAAATAAATACAGAATAGTGTTCACAAAGACTAAAGTGTTCAGGAGGAAACTGTTTCTCTAATTAAATTACACCCCTGCCTAGTTCTCTGAGAGCCATATTATGTGGCTGGTGTGAGAATTTCAGTTCGAGAGGTTAGGTCAATGGTTCTGTGTCTCCCCTTAACTCTGACAGTATACAAATGGAACCAAATGGACCCGTTAGGGTCCATTTGGTTCCATTTGTATACTGTCAGAGTTACATACTTGTAAGGGTCAATTTAGACCCCCCTCCCCCCTCCCTGGAATCTACTTTGAGAACCTTTGGGTTAGGTCAGTGGTTCTCAACCAGAGGTCCTTGAGGGGGTTCCAGGTGGTCCCCAGCTAAATGATGGAGAGTTGGTAACCAAATGGACCCTTATAGATCTTTAACTCTTGAGTGTAAAATGAAACCTCTGACCCCGTAAGGGTCCATTTGTTTTAAGTTTACGCTCTCAAGAGTAAAATTATTGTTAAACATCTGCATTACTTAATTAAAGAATCATAGTTATTTTGATCAACGTCTGCCTGTTATCTCTGCTATGGTTCCAACATCAATACAGCATGGATGGAATTGGACAAAATCTTATCCAACGATAACTAAAATATTCTTAAGTCTTGGGTCTGAGAGTCTAAATCTCATCAAACCACCGTCTGTGGCTCAAATGCCGAATACATAATGGACCTTGATATGAAAAGCCCCAGCTACAAAGCAAGATTGGTGTTTAAGGATGAAAAAAAGGAGTTAGAATAGGCCTCCAGGTAAATACCCACTCCAACAAAAATCATGTTTTTGTTTTGGTTAATGGGTTTTTGAAGCTTAACTATGATAACCCTGGTGGTTTGGTGCACTCTGAATATCGCTAAAGCATTACCATGTTGTTGTTGTTGTCGTTTTTTACCACCAAAATCAGTTTTTTAGATGAGCACTCACTGAAAAATGGGTTTCATAGTTAAGCTCCTAAAACCCATTAACCACACCAACTACTCTAAGAAAATGAGCATGGTTTTGTAGTGTAGCTACTGTATAATGTAATGTTTTGTTGTTTTTTTTAATAGCAGCAATGAATGAGAGTGCTTGTTGGATGGACACTGTATCACATAGACGTTTAATATATGATAGGTTGCCCCCACTGGTTTATAGCTGAAATAATAACACATAAAACATCTGGAGTGTCCCAGAAGACCTTGCCCCCTTCCATAACCTCCTTGACCACTAGTATTTACTCTCCCTGAATTACACTCATAACCATTGGATTGTTTGAAATGGAGCTCAGAATATAAACAAGTACCTGAGATTAAAGTCTCCACAATATAGCAAGCTGTCAATTACATGTCTATTTTCGCCATGTCTCATTGCAAAACGATAACAACGTTATGTAAACCTTTTTGGAAGAAAGGGCAAGAAATCACTTTCTCCTGATTGGCTGACATTTTGCAGCCCACCTGAACATGTATGTTCTGTTTATTAAAGAATTGCAGTGTTACTGAACAAACACTCTATGCAGTAGCAATGATTATCAGATTATCAGAATATTGTGCTTTAACCGTTTAACAAAATCTGTCACCAAAAAAAATATCACTAATTAACTCATTCACTGCCTGAATTATTTCTGGCCGCGTTTGCCCACTGCCAAGACTTTTCATTGAAAAAAAAGTACTCAGGAGCCGAGATACAGAATTTTTAAGTTTTAAGTTAACAAGGAAGTGAATGGGAGTCTAGATCTTCGAAAAATCATATCTCCTTGGTCTTTGGGTCAAATAAAAATAAAAAATAAAGTGTTTTTTTAAAGTCGTTTTAGTCGTTATAGGCAGGCATGGCTTATGGGACAAAAGTTGTTTTAGTCGTTCTAGGCAAGGAATGAGTTAAGTAAGACAATATTGATGATGCATTGTAGCAGTAGCAAAGATTGAGATCGCTGGTCACTATAGACCCCTTAACAGACGACGTCACACTGGTTAAGTGTCATACTGGTTGCAAATGAAACACATTCTGTCAGGTCTCTCTAGGACACGCCTCTAGCCAACACACAAGAAGGGGGTTGGGGTGTGCTGAAACCAGCGCACCCCGAAACAACTGGTTGAGAATTGATTGCATGAAACAATCACCTGTGCATCCAGTCTCAATGTTGGTAAACAAATAATTGGTCTATATAGTAATAGTTGCAGTACTATTATTAAACTGTTGATAGTAGATGACTGGCACAAATCATCATATCGCTTCAAAAATGGAAATTCTTCTCAGCTTTCAGTCAATATATATATATATTTTTTCAGATAGTCATTTAAATATAGCTGCCATATGTTTCGGCACCGAACTCTCTCCTCCTTGCGAAACTCGATCATTCAACAAAACTTTTCTTAGATTCTTCTCACTGTTTTGTGAGGAAAGAGCAGATGAAAAATAAATGTGGGCTTCATGAAAACATGCGGAGGCAACTTGACTTTGTAGCTCACAGAGGGAACCAGATGATGAAAGCCCGCTGTTCCTCAGTTAGCCCGTTAGAACCGGGAAAGCACCTGTGTCGTTTTAGATATCTGTGTCGGAAATTCAACACATAGCAGATACACAAGCTCGAGCTTGCACATCTACTATTTTTTTATTTTACATTAAAAAAAAAATCTTGAAAGTGTGAGAACTGCTGGTTTATAGAAGGCATTTGTAGAATCGCTATGTCAACTAAGAAAAACGTGTGTTTCTATATCAGTGGTGCTCAAACTTTTGTCAAGGACCCCCAAAATGATATGTTTTTTGCCGCGGACCCCCATCAAAATTAAAAATGTTGGCTTTAAAAATATATATATTCAGAAGATTTGCACACATTTTCATGATTTTTCAAAAATAGCAGATCTACAAGCTCATAGCGCGGCACTCGGTGCCGTGCTATGAGCTTGTATATCTGCTATTTTTGAATAGCCCAAAGTGTAAAATAATGCTTTTTAGCTCAAATCTAAAAATGACACAGTCAGTCCAGGTCTTAATGGGTTAGATGCATGTTGTTGATGTTGATTTGCATAATAAGTAGACGCCCCTGTCAACACCTACGGCATGCACAGCTCGGGTTATGTGCTAATACAGTAAATAAATGGCAAAAATGTGTTTCAAGCTCTGAAATGGAAAGTTTTATTCCGGTGTCAGGCTGAAGAAAAGTGTTAAGTACAGTTAGTTAGAGGGGAAAAGAAGAAATGGCAAGAACTTTTTTGATGCTGTCAACGCTGACAGCAGAAATACACAGCCACCACTCATGAAAACGCATGTTGCAAAGTGTTATTGTTAGCTTGTAGATCGGCTATTTTCACCGTTCACCCCGGAATAGGGAAGCCAGGGGTCACATGTCATGTGGTTGGATTTGGTAATAGGGCATAGCAGTGGAATTTTGTGTTGCCACAGATAGAAAACCCATTCATTCTTTTACATTCTGTGTAAAAAATAAAATAAAAAATCACACAGAATCTGCATGGTCATGATTCACCAGGAGCCTGGATGACTTGGTTCCAGGCTTAAAATAAGTTATATAAATATTTTTGGAAATCTCTATGGAATAAAAAAATATGCTGGTTTTCTATCTGTGGCAACACAAAATGGCCGCCATTGCTATGCCTTATAGTAGTCAATAACTGTGGATCTAGACGATTGTATTCGAAATGAGTTTACTGAAAAATTAGCTTAGGAGGACGAAACGTAAAAGGTTTGCGGTTTTTATATGTTAAGAGTCGGGGGCTGAGGTTCTATGGTGGTTCCCAATCTTCTCTGGATCAGGGCCCACTTGAAAATCTTAAACACGTTTCTGGCTCTCCCATCTGACCACTTAACACATCGAGTGCCAGAGTTTTTTTTTTAAACGGGGTACATCCAGTGCCAGCGCTTCTTACCGATTACGCCGATCTGTTTAGAGCTGCAGAAGCCTCCACGAGGACCCATGTACGGTTTTGCCTCTCAATGTGTTAACACGGAGTCTCCGCAGAGTCTCCTACTGACCAGCTACCCGGTCGTCAAATTATTGGCTCAGGAATATGCGACGGAAACTAAAAAACATCTCCATGAATTCAAGGCTTCATGGGGTGTGTAATAGGCTCTATGCACAGCAGCCATATTGGAAAGCAATTGGGCCTCTTCTTACTTCCTTCACAGGTGTTACCAATGATACTAATGAAGGCTCTGTTCCATTCTGGTCAGGGTGCTGATATTGTACACGTTGGCTCACTAGAAACACTCCATTTTGGTTCCCAAATGGCCCCTTATGGTGGGTGTGTAACTCTGAGTTCTCTCAGAGTTATGGGGGTCTTTGAAAATAAGCCAACCACTATGCCACACTAAATGGAACAGAGCCTTAATTAGTATCGTTGGTAACACCTGTGAAGGAAGTAAGGAAGGGGCCCAATTCATTCCCAATATGGCTGCTGTGCATATAGCCTATTGATTTTGGGTGAACTACTCCTTAAAATGTTTTGCCAATTATTTGGGTGGCCCACTTGCAATATCCTCACGGCCCACCACTGGGGCCTCGGCCCGCAGGTTTGGGAACCACCGTGCTACGGGGCTTCGTTTCCGAGACCCCGACAGACAGCTTTAAAACAAAAGGAAACGGTTGCAAACAGGTTGCATGATGCATCCGCAGCAGCTGTGGGTATTTCATAGAAGAGGCCAGAAATAATTATCTGGGTCCCCCCCCCCCCCCCCCCACATATTCTGTATGTCTGGGTTTTCTAAATTTATGTCCAGCGGATGCGGAGACTTTTCTCACCTCGCCATCCGTGCGCGGCGCCGCGCACGACGCAGCCTAGTTTGTCCTCAGCCTACTTGTGCGGCGGCGGCATTGTTATGAATTCAGCGACATGATTAACCCATTCAATCCGGGAACGCATCTGTGTCATTTTTAGATTTCTTTGGCTATTCAAAAATAGCAGATATACAAGTTATGAGCTTGTAGATCTGCTATCTTTGAAAAATCGTGAACATTTGTCATTTGTCGAAGTCTTTGAATATATATATTTTTTTTTAAGCAAACATTTGTAACTCAAATCTTTGCTTCTGG
This sequence comes from Gymnoscopelus microlampas, assembly GCF_963454915.1. Taxonomy (NCBI): domain Eukaryota; kingdom Metazoa; phylum Chordata; class Actinopteri; order Myctophiformes; family Myctophidae; genus Gymnoscopelus; species Gymnoscopelus microlampas. Next base: position 43,210,573 of record NC_139954.1, on the reverse strand, counting down.
GGGTCCCTGGAACAAACATTTTTGAGAAGGGGTCTGCGGCCAAATACTGTATCTAAAAATGGTTTCTAAATCCTAACAGTAGGTTGCTATATCAGTGGTGCTCAAACTTTTCCATGTCAAGGACCATCCCAAATATGTTGTTCCAGGGACCCCCAGGAGCACAGATCGGAGTGAAAAATGTTCACTTTAAAGCATATTATATATTCAAAGATTTGCACAATTTCCCCAAGATTAAAAAAACAAAAAAAAAGCTCATAGCGCGGCGCTTGTATATCCGCTATTTTTGAATAGCAAAATAAATCTTAAAATGGACACAGATGCGTTCCCGGTCTTAATGGGTTAAAGCATGTGGAGATAACTGTAGACGTCGTGAGCTCCATAAGATGAGTTGAAGTCCCCCCCCCCCCCCCCCCACCCCCCACCCCCCCCCCCCTTGGGCTCCCCCCAGCTATCAAGCTAAGAAGAAACAGGTCAGCTCTGGCAGAGAGGTTCATTACTCAGCCTGGCTGTGTGGAGGAACTGGAGGGGAGAGAAACAACACCATGGGAGCGAGATGAGCGTGGAATATCAAACCTTAGGATTCCTCGGTGTGTGTGTGTGTGTGTCGAGAGAGGAAGCATCGTTTACGGATCTCCCCCCCCTGGGGAGGCCGGGGTAATAGTGTTTGTAACCAGCGCACACGGTGAAGGTTGACCACGGTTTAAATTAACCCTTTAAGACCTAAGACGCATCTGTGTCATTTTAAGATATCTTTGGGCTATTCAAAAATAGCAGATCTACAAGCTCGTAGCGCGGCACCGAGTGCCGCGCTACGAGCTTGTAGATCTGCTATTTTTTTGAAAAATCATGTTTTTTTTTTTACAAAAAATTTAAAGCAATTTTTAAAGCAAACATGTTTTACACAAATCTTTGCTTCTACAAATGTCTTCTAAATCCTAACAAAAATCCTAAGAAAAAACGTATGTTTTGCTATAATACCAGTGGTTTTCAAACTTTTTCATGTCAAGGACCCCCAGAATTAAATATTTGACCGCGGACCCCCATCTCAAAACATTTTGTTCCAGGGACCCCCAGAAGCAAATATTTGAGTTGAAAATGTTCGCTTAAAAAATATATATATATTCAAAGATTTGCACACATTTTCACGATTTTTCAAAAATAGCAGATCTACAAGCTCGTAGCGCGGCACTCGGTGCCGCGCTATGAGCTTGTAGATCTGCTATTTTTGAATAGCCCAAAGTGTAAAATAATACTTTTTTAGCTCAAATCAAAAAATGACACACAGATGCGTCCTCAGGTCTTACTGGGTTAAACAGACTACAGACGTTTGTTTTGAGTGACAGGGCACGTACATGACTTGCATAGCATTTGCTGAATACACAATTTTTTTCCCCCGTCCCTTTTTTTTTTTTTTTTTCTCGCTCGGGGCCGACGAACGAACTGGCTTGCCTGGGCCAATCGCGAGGCTGGATTTCCCCTGACCTAGTCGGGATAACCCTGTGTCCTTGGCGAGGCTGCTTATTGGCCAAAGTAAGAATTATTATTTCCCACCGGAGATCCCCTGAGAAGAGCCGTGGCCCCGATGCACTGTTGCACTGTTGAGACGTTTTAATAAGCAAGCAGGCAGTGGAGGAAGGAAACTATGAGTACATTTACTCAAACACTGTACAATTTAGGTGTTCTTTTATGATTTATATTTTATCTAGCTTTTAAAAATGTTTAAGACTTACAGTGAAAAGAGAAGATTGTGTGCACATCCCACGCCTGCATTTAGGCCAGGTGCTGGACATCAAGGAAAAGAAGGAAGTCCGCAGGCTGTTCTCAAGCTCCAAGAAACTCACTTTTTATTTTTGCAACGTTTCGACCTTCTAGGTCTTCATCAGGCAAATAAAAAAAAATAAACCTTATATGCCTGATGAAGACCTAGAAGGTCGAAACGTTGCAAAAATAAAAAGTGAGTTTCTTGGAGCTTGAGAACAGTGTGCGGACTAACTTATTTTCCTAGACTTACAGTGAGGTGTTTTTGACTTTACTTGAATATTTTATTTATCTATTTGTATTCGACTACATTTAGCCGATCTACAAGCTCGAAATGTATCGCATTGTACAGTGAGCTTATCCGCTTTATTTTTTATGGCGTTTGACAAAATGACAAATTTCTGTACTTTTACTCTGGCACTGTAAGTATATTTTGATGCCAATACTTTTGCACTTTTACAAAGTAACATTTTGAAAACAGGTCCTTTGCTTGTAACAGAGTATGTTTTATAGTGTGGAATTGATACTTTTATTTTATATAAAAAAGCAGAGTACTTCTTCCAACACTATTGCTCATGGACCCCCTGAGAAGTTTTAATAAACAAGCAGAGGCCCTTGACTGACTCTCTCTCACACACACACACACACACACACACACACACACACACACACACACACACACACACACACACACACACACACACACACACACACACACACACACACACACACACACACACACACCTTGTCTGTAGGTTTGTCCATGACCACGACTCCAGAGGGATGTTGGGTGGAAGGAAGCACATTCATAAATGACTTATAACTCATATAATGAGGGGATGATGGGAGCCCACTGTAATCTGCCTCATTTTGCTTGATATTAATTATTATGTATAATGCATGGAATAAATTAACGGTCAACAAAGACCCTGGAATTTCAGTGATTGAAAATGATCGCCGAGGTCATTCCAAAAGAGACAGCATTGTGAGCTTGTAGATCGACAGTGTCCGCCATTGTCTCGGAGGTGCAACACAGGTATCAGTATTCTCTCTGTGAGACGGATTGTGTAATGTATTTTTCTCTCCTAGACTATGATTACATATGACCGGCAACAATGACCATCTTATGAAAAAATGAAGACGGGACCTTCAAATATGTGTTTTTCAAGTTCCCACCAGTGACAGAAAGGAGCCAAATACAAGCATAGAAACGCCTTTGTTTGCTCCTCTAACATACTCAAGTGAAGTCGATTCCCTTCCCCTATTTTGCAGGTATAAGGGCGTGCCGCGTGACTGTAGCTAAAAGAATTACACCAAATATTGAATCCAAATCCAACACCGCCACCACACCGTACTGTATATTCGGTACTTTGTGAGATAGGCCTTTTGCATTGGAATTTCAGAAGGCCACGGGGCAACGGCAAACACTGGAACCATGTTCCCATAGGCTACTTACTTATTGACCTTCTGGTCCAGAAGTACATCTACTGTATGCAGTAGGCCTGGAATA
>NC_139954.1:43122305-43202305 GCF_963454915.1 Gymnoscopelus microlampas | reverse complement strand
TGGAACCCCTTCAAGGACGGAACCGTTTTTTCATTTTTTATCTTTTATTACAGTAGTTGCCTTTTCTTCAATAGATACTCTAAATCTGTATTGATCCCACAAGGGAAATTCAGTTGTCATGGCAGCCGTGCACTGCAGTATGAAGACCTTGGACAAAATGTGCCCAAAACACGGACGCCAGGCTTAATGCGGTTATAACACATTTTTAATCAAATTGGTCAAATTGAGATATCATCAAACGGAAATATCAGACAGACTTTCATTTAATCCCTAAAGGAAATGCATGCATTTAATTCAGTCCGATCCCTGCTGGATATGTTATACCAGAAGGGATAAAACGTACACCGGCGATTTAAAATAAAACAAAGCATAATGACCAGAGTGAGCAGTGGTGGAGGAAGTACTCAGATATTTTACTTAAGTAAAAGTAGCAATACCACAATGTAGAAATACTCTGTTACAAGTAAAAGGCCCGTGTTCAAAATGTTACTTGAATAAAAGTACCAAGGTATTGGCATCGAAATATACTTAAAGTACCAAAAGTAAAATTACTGAAATATTTGAAAATAGCAGATCTACAAGCTCACAACGCGTCGCGGTGCGACGCGTTGTGAGCTTGTAGATCCACTATTTTCAAATAGCCCATGTATAAAATACGGCTAAAGTGGTTAATGTATGTTTTATAATATAATAATTTATATCTGCAAAGTAACTAGTAACTAAAGTTTTCAAATAATTGTAGTGGAGTAAAAATACAATATTTGTCTCTGAGATGTAGTGGAGTAGAAGTAAAAGTATTGAAAATTGTAAAACAATAGACCCCTGGACACGACTGTGCGATATGGCTAGCCTTCTCTTGTCAACTTCATCTTGCCTTTTCTTTTTCTCCCTCATCTGTCATTTCCAAAATTGTATTACAGTTACTGCTGTGGTGGGCAGGATCGCCCTAATCCATGTCATAAGACATCCTGACGTTGGTTATGTTACATCATAAGGTCGCTGTCGAGGACAGAAGCCTCTTATCTCCATATTTTAACTTTTTGTGTTTTTTCATAAATCAACGCCCTACTTTCATCATACTACAGCGTCACATAAACGTATCAAAAGTAGCAGATCTACAAGCTCGAAACGCGGCGCGAAGCGACGCGTTTCGAGCTTGTAGATCTGCTACTTTTGATATGTTTTAATTTGAATCCCGAAAAGTAACAGTTTTTGCACCTGGTTTCCACCCGACAGAGACTATAAAATAACCAATGTCAAAACGTCTTATGATAATGGACAGATGGTATTTAGGTGTGTATCCTTCAAGCTTCGGTGGGCTAAATCTTAGCTGTGAAGCGTTGGCCTGCAGAAGCAGATCTGAATCACTTTCACACACTCTCACACTATAGAATGACATTGGCTAAATAAGACCTCTGGCCAAAAATACCATGAGTCAGCGCCTGCGGGCCTCGTGTTGGCTCAGCAGCCAGCCAGTGGTGGAAGAAGTACTCTGATTTATTGTTTTACTTAAGTAAAAGTAGCAATATTTAAAAAAAAAAAATACTCTGTTATAAGTGAAAGGCCTGTATTGAAAATGTTACTAGAGTAAAAGCACAAAAGTATCGGCATCAAAATGCTTACAATACCGAAGTACACATTTCTCAAACGTATTAGAAAATAGATACATAGATCTACAAGCTCATGAATTGTGAGTGTTTTTTGTATAGTTAAAGTATAAAATAGGGCTTAAGTGGTTAGATGTGTTATATTAATATGGAAGGGCCGCGTGCATTTTCAGAGCCTGTTTGATTGAATGATCAATCAATTAATTATGTCAATGGTTCTCAAAGTGGGGTCCGGGGACCCCCAGGGGTACTTGAGGGGGTTCTAGGGGGTCCCCAGCTAAATGATGGAAAGGAACTAAATGGACCCTTCTGGGTCTGCAACTCTGAGAGTGTACAAATGTTACCAAATGGACCCGTTAGGGTCCATTTGGTAACATTTCAGAGTTAAATTAGCATTGATTTTACAATATGAATTGGGGTCCCAGAGATAGAAATGCCATTAAATGGGGGTCTGTAGCCTAATGCATGTCAAACTGGGGGTCGTAGAAATTAGAATGGTTGAGAATCACTGCTTGAGCCGTAAAAATCTTCTCTTATGGGGGTCCCTGGCATATCTTTTCAAATGGGGGTCCGCGGGCTAATAAGTGTCAATTTGGGGGTCCTTGACATGAAAAAGTTTGAGAACCACTGAATTATGTAACTATGTATCTGCATCACAGAGCAGAATGTGTGGGGGGTCAGGCTTGGTTGTGGAGCTACAGTAGATGGCCACTGGAACAAAGGACTGTTGCTTTGTTTTGTGTCGGGGACATCGAGTCCAGATATGGATAATGGTACATGTTTTATGCTATGTGAATTATGTACATATTTCATTTTGACAGTATTCTGTTCATGAGCCTGTTGTCCTGTCCCCTGTGCTGTCTCTTATTTGTTTGTGCACACTGAAGCACTATACAGTATGTATATATGTACACTCTGCACAAAGCCCCTGCATATTAACCCATTGAGACCTGAAGCCGATTCTACATGTCTCCTAAATCAGTTTTCTGAAAAACGTATGTTTCTATATCAGTGGTGCTCAATCTTTTTCATGTCAAGGACCCCCAAAATTATATGTATTTGGCCGCGGACCCCCATCAAAATATTTTGTTCCAGGGACCCCCAGAAGCAACGATTTGAGTTAAAAATGTTCGCTTTAAAAATATATATATTCAAAGATTTGCACACATTTTCACGATTTTTCAAAAATAGCAGATCTACAAGCTCATAGCGCGGCACTCGGTGCCGCGCTATGAGCTTGTAGATCTGCTATTTTTGAATAGCCAAAGTGTAAAATAATGCTTTTTAGCTCAAATCAAAAAATGACACAGTTCCAGGTGGGTCTCAATGGGTTAAAACATATCTACTGTGTATGTATAGCCTACACTGTAAACCTACTGTATTCGGTATGGCTAATTTGCAATTTTTTGCTTCTTCTAAACCTTGTCTTTATGTTTTCTTTCTTTATTTCCCCCTTTGATTTTCTGTATCTGTAAAGTACAGGTCACTGAAATGATTACATTTCAAAAATTAAGTCAAGTATACTAAAGAGAAGAATTAAGTACATTACTCAAGTAAATGTACTTCATTTACCGCCCACCGCGGCGCTGGGAGTTGCTAATAATACAAAACCGCAGAATGAATGAAGTGCTTCTTCAACTGCTTTGGCCACTGTTTTTCACAGATAGAGAGTGAAGTTCATTTGAAGTGGGACACTTTAACTCTCGTCAAATTGCTGACGCCGACATTCATTTGAGTAAAATGTGTGGTGTGAAGCATTACCCTAAGTTCTGGCTGTGTTTACATAATTAAAATACGAGCGCATAGTAAAACTCATTCATTGGCTCTAAATCCTCCCTTTGTAATCCATAATGAATGTCATGGCTTTCGGATCCCATCTCCCGGACAAGTGTGGAGTTTACATTCCATAGCCTGAGGAGACCGTATCGGCTGCAGTCGGTGGTGGAAAAAGTACTCAAATGTTTTACTTTAAGTGAAAGTATCAATACTGCAATGTAGAAGTACTCTGTTACGAGTGAAAGTCCGGAATTCAAAATTTACTTGAGTAAAAGTACAAAAGTATTGGTAACAAAAATTACGTAGAAGTACCAAAAGTAAAAGTACTAAAATGTTTCAAAATAGCAGATCTACAAGCTCACAACGCGCCACGATTCAAATAGCCTATGTATACAATAGGGCTAAAGTGGTTAATGTATCTTTTATAATATGATGATTTATATCTGCAAAGTAACTAGTAGCTAAAGTTTTCAAATAATTCTAGTGGAGTAAAAGTAAAATATTTGCCTCTGAGATGTAGTGGAGTAGAAGTAAAAGTACAGACAATTTTAAATACTCCAGTAAAGTAAAAGTACCTAAAAATGTACTTAAGTACAGTACTTGAGTACATGTACTTATAATTTACACCACTGGCTGCAGTAGCCAAGAACTAAACACATTTTATAGGGCTGTCACAATCATGACATTTTTCTTGATGATTAATTATCACACAAACAATTGCAATTAACAATTTAATTGATCGTTTGGCATTGAACATTGGAACACATACTTATTCCGCAGTTTTTGGAAACATTTTCTAAAATGTATGATTATTTTTTTTCAACATGGAAATGATCATGACGATTATGCAAAATAATTGCGATTATCTCACTCATTTGGCAAATAGGTAATAATTGTGACAGGCATACACATTTCAATTTATGTAACACAAAAAAAAGAAAGGATCCGCAAAAGATCCACTTGATGCTCCAGGCCAGTGGTTCTCAAACTTTTTCATGTCAAGGACCCCCAAATTGACACTTACTACCCCGTGGACCCCCATTTGAAAAGATAAGCCAGGGACCCCAATAAGAGAAGGTTTTTACGGCTCTCTAGCAGTGATTCTCAACCATTTTAATTTCAAGGACCCCCGGTTTGACATGCATTAGGCTACGGACCCCCATTTAATGGCATTTATACCTCTGGGACCCCAATTCATATTGTAAAATCAATGTTAATTTAACTCAGAGTGTACAAATGGAACCAAATGGACCCTAACGGTTCCATTTGTACACTCTCAGAGTTACAGACCCATAAGGGTCCATTTGGTTCCTGTCCATCATTTAGCTGGGGACCCCCTCAAGTACCCCTGGGGGTCCCCGGACCCCACTTTGAGAACCAATGCTCCAGGCACCCTGGGTAGTCTCTCCTCTCTCCCTCTCTCTCCCCTACGGGTATCAAATGTAATCAACAAACTGTACTATTAAAAACTGGTCAAACATTGGCCAAATTATTAGAAATAAGATTGGCCAAATAATATAAGAAAGAGGGGAAAAAAATATGAATAGACAAGCTTGTAGATCGCTATTTTCACAATGTTTATTGGTGGAACCGAAAATGTAAAATGCTTGTCTGGGTGGGGGGGGGGTCCCCCGTTCAAATATGATTGTTTGGGGGGGGTCGTGGCCTGTAAAGGTTGAGAACCACTGATCTTAACCACTTGAATTCCTATCGGCAGTTTTTTGGCGAAGAGATTTGGAGGAGCCGGGGAAAAAAACTGTGGAAGTACAGAGCCAACTCCGTTTCAACTGCAGGTCTACATGGTTTAAGTGGTAAAAAAATATATCAAAAACAAATTCCTGCTTTGGTTTCCAGCACAGGAAGACTATTATCTTCCCAGGCCTTATCCCCAGCAAGAAATGCACTTAGGGAGTTACGGCTCATTCAGAATGCTACTGTACTGCCAGAGTTCTAACAAACGGAAAGCAAGCTGAACATAATTACACCGTTTCTCCGGGTCTTTGCATAGGCTGCCAGCGTGTCATCGTACAATTGATTTCAAAATACAGTGTTTTGTGTTTTTGTTTTTGTCTACAAATCACTTAAACACAAAAATGTCTCTTTTGCATGCTGCTAGGCCATGGAAATAAATCCCTCAATATCCTTCACATAATTGTGTGTGTGTGTGTGTGTGTGTGTGTGTGTGTGTGTGTGTGTGTGTGTGTGTGTGTGTGTGTGTGTGTGTGTGTGTGTGTGTGTGTGTGTGTGTGTGTGTGTGTGTGTGTGTGTGTGTGTGTGTACACCAATGGTTCCCAAACTGGGGGTCAGGACCCCCAGGGGGTCCCTCAAATGATTTTTTTTGGGGGGGGCCCCAGAGGATTAGCTTAATGTGCAACATTGCCCTCTCACTCAACAGTAAACAAACCAACATACAGTATACGTGTATACAGGTTATCTGCACATTTTTAAAGTGAAAATTTAAGGACTTTTAAGGCCTTTTTTTTGTCAAAAGTAACCAACAAACTATCCTATAAAATGGCCAAACATTGGCCAAATTGTCAAATATTACCTAAGAAAGAGGCAAAAAATATATATAATTGCCGATCTACAAGCTCACAACGCCTTGCATCGTCAGGTGTTGTGAGCTTGTAGATCAGCTATTTCCACAATATTTATCCGTGGGAACCGAGTCAAACTACATGTAATAGTAGTAATATTCACACGGCGGCCATATTGCCATTAATTCAATGAAATTTCACCCCAGTTGCCACCCCAGTTGCCACAGCAACGCAATGTTAAATTCCAAAATGGCCACCGTGTGAATATGGATTATGCCTCAACTCCTACCATTCCAAGTGCTTGTCAGGGTGGGGGGGTCCACAGTTCAAATAGCATTATTTTGGGGGGGTCACGGCACGAGAACCACTCGTGCAGGGAATGTACACTACCTTGATAGACAGAGCAGAGAACACAGTTAATCAGGGTGGTGGTCATTTTGAATCAGAGTTTGACATTGCAGTGCAATTAAGGACATAGTTTTACAAGCATTGCATTGGTTTGAATGATGACTAGCTGAACATGCAGCACATTCCGGGGCTTTCGCAGTGCAGACCCCAGCAGTCACACATTACAATTAGCTGTACATGTGACGGTTGCATGGATGTTAATTACAATCATTTTCATTCCTCTGCAAAGGGACGCACAGCCACGGGCAACGGGTTTCAAATAGGAGCTACATACACACTATAGGAGTCTATGGAACCCAACTATAATTGTAGAAAGAAATGATGAATGGTACATGTCCGCGAAATAAAATGAAATAATCTGCAAGAAAAGGCTATAAAAAGAGATGATTTAAAATGGTCTGGCGCAGGTGTTAAGACATCATGACTGGGCGAACAAAGCCATTGAAACCTGAACATTTCGAAGCGTTCGCTCTCGTCTAAGGCCCCCTAATTGCTTGTCCAGTTTTCAAAAGAAAAGAAAAGAAAAACTTATCAAATGGCCGTTTTCAAGTGCTAATCAATAATACATATAATTCACGTTCAAAAATTAAAGCCTATCTCGCTCGGATGGCTCGTCTCTGAGACACATGAATTCAACCTCTCTCTCTATTAACCCATTGAGACCGGGAACGCAGATTTTGTCATCTTAGATTATTTTTTTATGCTTTGGCTATTCAAAAATAGCAGATCTACAAGCTCGTAGCACGGCACTGTGCAGCGCTACGAGCTTGTAGATCTGCTATGTTTGAAAAATCTTGAACATTTGTGTTGAATACATGTATTTTCTTTAAACAAAACTTTTAACTCAAATCTTTGCTTCTGGGGGGTCCCTGGAACAACATATTTTGATGGGGATCGGCGGCCAAAAGCATATAATTTTGGGGGTCCTTGACAAGAAATAGTTTGAGCACCACCACTGATATAGCAACGATAGTTTTTCAGAAAAATGAAGACATCTGTTGAGACATTTGACAGTTACAAATGTCTTCAACAAACATATACTCAAAGATTTGCACACATTTTCACGATTTATTTCGGTCAATAATAGCCAAAACGAAATCTATGACGGATGCGTTCGCGGGTCTTAATGGGTTAAACCTATCTGCTCGAGGGGCTTTCACTCCTTTCACTGTGAGACTGTGTCCTTGATAAGGAGAAGAGAATGTCACCCATTCAAGCCATTGTGCTAAAAAAGGTTTCACAGGGTTCGCCCTCGTCGTAATTCTCCGTGAACGGTGTCACCGAGTCTTTTGATGTCGGCACAAAGGTACTTTTTCTGGTGGGGGGGGATAAAAGAAATGAAAAAATATGTCGTTCTCAAGCAGAAACCTTGTATCTCCATATTTAAACGTTTTATGATTTTTATTTTTTTGTAAATGAAGGCCCTACATCTGCTATTTTTGCTATCAACGAAAATGTTCAAAGTGAAGTGTGTCTGAGTTTTATATATATTGTACACTGTACAGTTGATTTAGTCGACTAAAATGTGTTTTGGCGGTGCCTTGATGGCGTCGTAATTGCTGATGTTACACTTGGCTGCATGCTGAAAATAGCCGATCTACAAGCTCACAACGCGTCGCAGCGCGACGCGTTGTGAGCTTGTAGATCTGCTATTTTCAGAGCGCAACACCGGAGCGCAACCAAACATAAAATGGCTTGTCTTTTTGTTGTACTGGATCTTTTCTCCACTAGTCCGTCCCTAACATTCTAGTTTGTATTTGTTGACGAAATTGTCAATTATATTTAGACTTAGTTTTAGTCACCAGAGCTTATTTTTCAATTTTTCATTTTTCGTCATCATTTTAGTCGACGAAATCAACGCTACTACACTGGATCCATTATTTGTTCTTCCCTTTTCTGAAATGTAACCGTTTTGGACATACATGGTTTTCTGCCTGACAACAACGATATATTTCTCTCCCGTAAGCTCGGACACAGAATTAGAGAGAAAAGGGGAAAAAAAGCATTACTATTCATTGTTCATTGACATGCTGCTGGTAATTTCCACCCCGCGCTTCCAGGGTCAGAGTTATTGTTATAAAAGGACCACAGCTGGTTGGTTTGGGCTGCACACAAATGCTGCTGGTGACAAAGAGACTGGTGGCTGCAACCAGTGTTGGAAAAAAAGTACTCACATGTTTTACTTAAGTAAAAGTATCAATACTGCAATATCCAAAAGTTTCCTAGGGCGTTGTGTGGGCATCACTTCCTGTCGATTTGATATGCTGATACCTGATCAAATCAACAGGAAGTGATGCCCACAACGCCCTAGGAAAGTTGTGGATTTCTTAAAGTAAAAGTACTCATTATGCAGAATGTCCCATTTCAAGTTTTCAAATGTATAAACATATTTTGAAAATAGCTGATCTACACGCAATGTGAGCTTGTAGAAAGGCTATTTTCAATTGGCCGAAATATATATATAGGGCTGAAGTGGTTAATGTATGTTTTATAATAATAATCAAAATCAACAAAGTAACTAGTAACTAAAGATTTCAAATAATTGTATTGGAGTAAAAGTACAAAATGTGCCTCTGAGATCACGAGCCTACGAGTAAAAGTATTGGAAAATGGAAATACTCAAGTAAAGTACAAACACCTCAAAATTGTACTTAAGTACAGTACTTGAGTAAATGTACTTCATTACTTTCCACCACTGGCTGAAACAGCAGCAGCAGCAGCCACCGTGGTGAGTTTTCATTACTGAACCACACTGGGCAGTTAGTTGCCTCTTCTGTGTGTGGGCCGCAGACAGTGCTGGGTGTTTCAGCATTTTGTCTTTGTTTCCAAAAGGAACAGAATGACTAATTCGATGTGGAGCGCTCGCCCAGCTATACGAGGCTCTCTCTCCTTACCTCTCACTGACCTCGCCAAAAAACGTCCAGTCAGATAGTTTCCTCCCTCCGTCCACTACATTTGTCATCCATCCCCCGGCCCGGCTCTCTCTCTCGGCCGGCCTCCATTTATGCTTCGCTGTTACGCGACGGCGCGCCCGCCATCATCCTCGGCTCGCTCTCTCTCTCTCTCTCTCTCTCTCTCTCTCTCTCTCTCTCTCTCTCTCTCTCTCTCTCTCTCTCTCTCTCAGGCCTCCGTTCGGATCGAAAATAAGCAGATCTGTAAGCTCGCAACGCGTCGTATCCGCGACACGTTGCAAGCTTAACCCATTGAGACCGGGAACGACGCGTCTGTCATTTTAGATTTTAACCACTTTAACCATTATCTTATACTTTGGCTATTAAAAAATAGCAGATCTACAAGCTCATAGCGCGGCACCGAGTGCCGCGCTATGAGCTTGTAGATCTGCTATTTTTGGAAAATTGTGAAACTTTGTGCAAATCTTTGAATATTTTTTGAAGCGAACATTTTAACTCCAATCTTTGCTTCTGGGGGATTCTACAAATGTCTTCTAAATCCTTACAGTTTTTTGAAAAACTTATGTTGCTATAATATCAGTGGTTCTCATGTATTTTGCCGCGGACCCCCGTCTCAAAATATGTTGTTCCAGGGACCCACCAGAAGCAAAGATTTCAGTTAAAATGTTTGCTTTAAAAAAAAAAAAAACATTTTTTTAGGAAAATGATATTTTTGCCTAAGTCAGGTCCTCATGACACTGGCCACCTCTGGTAAAATCTCCCATCTCCTAATTGAAAAGGATCATGCTGTTCACTCCCCTTTTAGTATAATGGCCTCCCTAGTGTGACTTGGGCCAAAATAGGCTTTTTTTTTTGGACTAATGGCCTCTTTTTTACCGAGGCCATTAGTTTAGCAAGGCGACGTATGTTCAAAAATGTGCACACATTTTCAAGATTTTTCTAAAATAGCAGATCTACAAGCTCATAGCGCGGCACTCGGTGCCGCGCTATGAGCTTGTGTATCTCGCTATTTTTGAATAGCCAAAGTATTAAAATAATGGTTATAGCTAAAATCTAAAAGGACACAGACGCGTCCCCGCGGTCTAAATGGGTTAAAGATCGGCGATTTACGGTTCTGCGACACCGTCCGTACGACGGAGCATAAACAAAGGCATTACACGGAAGGAAGCGCAGCCAAACCCCCCCCAGAGGTGATCAATATAGAGTCTATTACCCATTGCGAGAGATTGGGTGGCTTTAGAGCATCGTTCCCAAGCTGGTCAATGGCGGACGTCCGCGGGTGCAGGGTCTTAATTGATGAAGAAAACCCTGACTCATTTGGTTCGTTCAGGCAAATAACTTGAAGGTGTTGAATTTTTAATTGACCATGGATCTTCGGAGGGACTGAATCCATTCTATCCCCTCTTTCTTTCTCGCCGTTCGCCTTCGATGGGGGGGGGGGCTTGTCTGATGCATGATCGGATAAACCGATTGCATTCAGAAGCGGACACCTTATTTACGTTCCACTGCATCCACGGACTTGGGAAAAAAAGCAGCAGAGAAAGAAACAGCCTAGATGCTTTGAAACCATGGCTCCACTGGTTCAATTAATTGATTCAGTTAGAATAACCCTATATATATATATCGCATGATTGCATTATGCCTGGCTGTCTCCTTACAGTATTGCGTTTACATGAAATCATTTATGTTATATGCTATTGCCGTTGGGGGTTTCATTAAACATGAAACAAAATAATAATAAAACGAATAACACGGACGTTTGCTCTTTTGATTTCACAGAGCTCTCACTGTTGTGCTATAGGCCTATTTGTACAGTAAGTGTGTATTCAAAAAATCGTAAAAGTTTCTGTCTCCTGTGTTTTTAACCAGTGGTGGACGGTAACTAAGTACATTTACTTTAGTACCTGTATTTGTATTTTCGGATTGACTTTCACTCCAACCCACAATTTTTAGGTATTTGTACTGGATTAGCATTACCAATTTTCAGTACTTTTACTTCTACTCCACTACATCTCAGAGACAAATATTGTACTTTTACTCCACTACAATTATTTGAAAACTTTAGTTACTTTGCAGGTATAAATTATTATATTATAAAACATTCATTTTACCACTTAATCCCTATTTTTTCCCTAGGCTATTTTCACAATAGCCGCTCTACAAGCTCGCGACGCGTTGTGAGCTTGTAGATCTGCTATTTTCAAACATTTTAATACTTTTACTTTTGGTACTTTAAGTATATTTTGATGCCAATACTTTTGTACTTTTACTGCAAGTACATTTTGAATTCTGGACTTTTACTTGTAAGGGCGCGCTCCCACCGCACTTTTATTTTACCACTGGGGCAGAATCTGCCAGTGTTTTGTCAACGCAAATGTGTGGATTCACGCAAGAGCGGATCTTTCCGCCTGCCGCGCAGACCGTGCGTTTATCCGCTCTACACGACTTGTCCATTTGAAGCAGAAAACTGCTGGAGGCAGGAGCTGATTTTCCCTGTCTGTCCAATCGGGTGAGTGGAAGGCGGACCGTCCCAAGACTCAGGAAGCACCATGGTGCTCAAGGCAGAAGGCGGTGCGGGCTACGGGCTGCAAAAAACTGTGGCCGCGCACAACCTGCGTTTAACAGCAGCCGACCATGTTTTGGTGGGAGCGCGCCCTAATAGAGTATTTCTACATTGCAGTATTGGTACTTTTACCTATAGGTAAAGAATTTGAGGTTTGACATGATGGCACATGACAGCTGATGGACTTGTAGGAATGATGCGGGGGCAAAACTCTTATCATCTGGTCTGTCTCTCTCTCTCTCTCCTCACGACGACACTTGGTCTTCTGAAAGTTATTGTCCCAGGTGCTCTGCCGCGTTTTCCCCCTCATTGAGCAGAGTAAATAATAGATCTCCCTTCTCGCTCTGATGTTTGCCTATGAGCCGCTGTAGCGTAAAATCAGAGGCGGCGGAATAAAAGAAAGAAGCTCCGCCGCGTCGTTTTCCCCCGTGGGAGAGTTTTGCTTGTTCTTATAGCCCACCGCTGTTATAGCCTCCGCGGTAACCGTGGTGTTCAGGTGCACTCCCCTTCTTTTCGTTGCCGTCGGAGCAGGAAACCTCCTACAGTATCTCCATTATTCTAACTTTTTGTGTGTTTTGTGATTTTTCTCTGTCATATTAGATATCTTTGGGCTATTCAAAAATAGCAGATATACAAGCTCATAGCGCGGCACAGAGTGTAGATCTGCTATTTTAGAAAAATCGTGAAAATGTGTGCAAATCTTTGAATATATATTTTTTGTCACTGTCAACTGTCAAATGTCTCAACAAATGTCATTTCTTTCTGGAAAAAAAAACATTGTTGCTATATCAGTGGTGCTCAAACCTTCTCTTGTCAAGGACCCCCCAAATGATACGTTATTGGCCGCCGATCCCCATCAAAACATGTTGTTCCAGGGACCCCTGAAGCAAAGATCTCCAAGCTCATACCGCGGCACTCGGTGCACAACGCGTCGCATCACGACGCGTTGTGAGTTTGTAGATCTGCTATTTTCAAACATTTTAGTACTTTCACTTTTGGTACTTTAAGTACATTTTGATGCCAATACTTTTGTACTTTTACTCAAGTACATTCATAATTCTATTGTAACAGAGTACCTCTATATTGCAGTATTGGTACTTTTACTTAAGTAAAGAATTTGAGTACTTTTTCCACCACTGTACAGCGGCACACAAAAGCATCAAAAGTATCAGAAGTGCAAAGCTCTTGAATTTGAATCCTGAAAAGTAACAGTTTTGGACATATGAGGTTTCCCCCCCGACAGAGACGTTTTGACTCGTACCCAAGTCCGCCTTGGCTCCAGGGACCATGCAAAACCCTCCTTCTGCTTCCAGAGAAGGCCTGGGGATGGGAGAATGGGTTTGCCAAGCAAAGATTAGACCATTCTGTGGTCTGTCCAAAATATACTTAAAGTACCAAAAGTAGAAGTACTCATTATGCGGAATATACAATTTCAAGCTTTCAAAAATGTATACAAATAGGGATGAAGCATGTTTTGTAACAATAATCCAAATATACCAAGTAGCCTAAGTAACTAAAGTTTTCAAATAATTGTAGTAGAGTAAAAAGTACAACATTTGACTCTGAGATGTAGTGGAGTAAAGTAATAGTATTGAAAATTGAAAATACTCAAGTAAAGTAAAAGTTCCTCAGATTTATACTCAAGTACAGTACTTAATTACTTTCCACCACTGGAAGAGACACGGGTAGAATGAGAACAAAGGGAAGATGATAGAAAACAGGTTCAATATGAAGGATTTCCCTTTGCCTGTTTTTTATTTTATTTGTTTTTTACGACAGTGATCAGCCGTGTGCCTGGACCAGTCCCCTGGGTGCCTCGCAGTGGTGTAAAGTAACTAAGCACATTTACTTAAGTACTGTACCTAAGTACAATTCTGAGGTACTTTTACTTTACTGGAGTATCTCCAATTGTCGATACTTTTACTACTACTCCATTACATCTCAGAGGCAAATATTGTACTTTTACTCCACTACAATTATTTGAAAACATTAGTACTAGTTACTTTGCAGATAATTATTGCGTTATAAAACATACATTAACCACTTTAGCCCTATTTTATACCTAGGATATTTGAAAATAGCCGATCTACAAGCTCACAACGCGTCGCATCGCGACTTCGCTATTTTTTGTACTTTTACTTCTGGTATTTTAAGTAAATTTCGATGAAAATAATTTTGTATTTTTACTCAAAAAAAATATATATATATTCCGGACTTTTACTTGTAACGGAGTAGCCTACTTCTACATTGCAGTATTGATACTTTTACTTAAGTAAAGCATTTGAGTACTTTTTCCACCACTGGTGCCTCGCCGTGTGCATGGGAGCATCGGTGCCAAAGCGTTATAGCTGTGAGTCATGTGAGAATCCACATGCTCTCAACCACGGGGATATAAATAGCAACAAGGCGCGCGATCAGCTGATGTAAGTGTTGATGAGGACACTGCTCACCATCAACAGAGAGGAAGATGTAAAGGAAGCCTTTAAAGGCTCCCAGGCTAATATTAGCCTTATTTAGCCTTAACCCTTTAAGACCCTCAGAAAGGCAAATAATTGAGTTACAAATGTACCAAAAAATACATAATTCAAAGATTTGCACACATTTTCACAATAAAAATAAATAAATAGCAGATCTACAAGCTCATAGCACGGCATGGATTCAAATTCAAAGATGGCAGCTTGAAATGCATCGCTTTGCGCCACGTTCTGAGCTTGTGGATCTGCTGGCTGCATATTGCTTCAATATTTAGTTTTTAATTAAATAATTACAGCCACTGAAAAGCTCTCCTGCAAAAGTCTGAACATTTCACTTATACGTCCTTTGCGCTCCAGCCTCCAAGCCCTCGATAAGAGGTTTCCCACATAACAACAAGGAAAGCCGGTTTCTTAATAACAAGGGGCATCCCGGGACATATGGCATCATGGCTCGGTTTGAGATGAAATAGACTGGGTACTGTACAGGTCACATGAGATTATGGAATATGATGCCGTGTTATAAAAAGCCAAGGAAGCTTCGGGGGCCATGATGTAACTGTTTCTCTTAGATTAAATGTTAATACAGTGTATGGATTTGTGATGTTTTTCAGTTGTAGCGCCAAGGGTCTTCTCATCTATAAGAAATTATGCTTGAGACCTGGTGGTATCATCTGGGTAAAAGGTTATGCTGTCGAACCATAATTTCATAATTATGCATATCGTCACTGTGGGGCAGGAACCGTGTATCTCCATATTTCAACTTTTTTTTTGTTTTCGTATAGAATAGTATAGAATTTCCGCCAGGCCGAAAGGCCCGGCGGAGACAACAATTTATATTGTTTATATTGTTGAGGCTATGGCCGCCCCCCTCAGCTATGGGGCGGCCATAGCTGAGTGGTTAGTGATCCCGCCTAGGGAGCCAGAGGCCCTGGTGGCCGCAGTTTCGATTCCAGGCCAGGCCAGCATACAGTATGTGTCGATGAAATGAAATTTGTCCCTGAGCAAGACCCCTTAACCCCTAATTGCTCACAGGTTCTCATTGGAAACAAGACCGCAAGTACTTTCATGAACGACCTGTTAAAAGGAATTATCCTTATCCTTATCCTTAAGGCATGGCGAGAGAGTATGCTGTCCGTGCGTCCGTCCGTCCTTCTGTCTGCGACCAGCTAATATCCGCCACCGTTGGCCCGGTCGCTGTGAAACTGCGCACACACACTCCCTGGATGCCACAGCAGAACCTCTGCCCCACATTTGTCAGATTAGCCTGTCATAGCGCAACCATTTTGACATTTCTCCTACAGATTTTGTCCAAAAAACACGCAAATCGGTACACAGTATCTCTATAGTCATGTGATCAAGATGGATGTGTCCGATATTTCATATTCCATCCTACTTGGCTAACAAGGAGCACTTTTTCTAGTTTGCATCTTGTTTTCGTAACATTTATGTCCCACTCCTTCTTGCAACAGTGTCACAAAAAAGTTGCCTTTCTTTTATTTATTTTTTGCTATATTGAAAATGAAAGTGTTTAAGTGTGTGTGGGTTTTACACCCAATGAAAACTATCAACAAGAGCTTGTGACTAAACAATAACTGCATTGAATTCATTGGAACACAGGTTTTTTTCTTTAGAAAAGTAACAGTTTGGGATTTTCACTTTGTTTCACTTTGGTTTCCACCTGACAGTGACTGTGATATTCATTAGGTCCAGTAATGGAAGATGTACACATTTTAGCAATACCTTATTGTAGAAATAGTACAATTTCGGTATTCAACATTTACTTGAGTAAAAGTACAAAGGTATTGGCATCACACTTAAGTACCAAAAGTAAAAGTACTCATTATGCAGAGGGTTTTCAAATGTATGAAAATGCATTGAAATTAGCAGATCTACAAGCTCATCGCAAACACATCGCAAAGTGACACATTGTGAGCTTGTAGATCACCTATTTTCAAATTGCCAAAGTATATTATATAGGTCTGAAGTGGTTTTGTAATAATAATCAAAATCTACAAAGTAACTAGTATCTAAAGTTTTCAAATAATTATATTGGTAAAATATTAGTAAATTGGTTATATTAGTAAATAATTAGTAATTGGTTATATTAGTAAAAGTACAATATATTTGCCTTTTGAGATGTAGTGGAGTAGAAGTAAAAGTATTCAATATTGGAAATACTCCAGTAAAGTAAAAATAAATACCTCAAAATTGTACAGTACTTGAGTACATGTACTTAGATACTTTCCACCACTGATTAGGTCAGCTCTCTGTGGAGATATTTCGCTGAGGTTGCATCATAATCGGCGCAATACACTTTAATGGCCGTTCGTTCCAGAATTGAATAGACGGACAGATAAAAGGTTGAATTTGATTCAGTCTCATATCAGAGATTGTTTGTAAAACCCTGTGTGTGTGTGTGTGTGTGTGTGTGTGTGTGTGTGTGTGTGTGTGTGTGTGTGTGTGTGTGTGTGTGTGTGTGTGTGTGTGTGTGTGTGTGTGTGTGTGTGTGTGTGTGTGTGTGTGTGTGTGTGTGTCAGATTGCATTGCAACAACAATGGAAAATCACGCTGTGCCATGTGCTGGCCACTGAAGTCCTTTATCTACATCTCTAGGGCATTGCATTTCAAGCACCGCCGCTAATGACTTCAGGCCATAAATGAAACATATAATTTGTTTTGCCCGTGCGACTGAGTGTATGCATGCTCCTATCAAAGCAAATTAACCCATTAAGACCTCAGGCGATTCTTAAAAATGTTTTCTAAATCCTAACAGTAAAAAAAAAAAAACATTATTTTTCAAAAATAGCAGATCTACAAGCTCATAGCGCGGCACTCGGTGCCGCGCTATGAGCTTGTATATCTGCTATTTTTGAATAGCCAAATACATCTAAAGTGACACAGATGCGTTCCAGGTCTTAATGGGTTAATATAATGCAATAATATTATTATACAGCGAACCGTTCCACATTAGCTGGTCCACATTAAATGTGCTGCATTAACTCTGCGTGTGCATGTGTGTGCGCGTGTCCCTGCGCACACACCTGTATTACTATACTATAGTGAGGGCCAAAATGTCCCCACAAGTATAGTAGAGTTTGATAAATGGACATTGTGAGGATCAGGGGGGGACCACTGGACGCATTGTGAGCTTGTAGATCGGCTATTTTCGGCTTTAGGGTTAAAAATGGTGAAAACTACATTGAAAATGGCATTCGTAATGTCGCCATACTAAAACGGTGATGTCCTCACAAGTATACAGTAGTAATACAAACATGAGTGCGCGGCGCGCGCGTGCATGCGTGTGCACGTGCGTGTGCACATACCGTACATAGATAGTTCATCACAGCAAAGGCACCACTGTGTTTTTTTTTTTTTTTCACATTAACTCGAGCACTGCAATATAAATCACAATTTACTTTTTTTGCGATCCGAGGTCGTTGCGAACTTTTGGACAAAAAACCCTCTGTGTCCTTCAAGGCCGATTATCATCAGTAAAATGAGTCGACATTAAAGTTGCATTGCACTTTTACCTCCGTGCCTTTCGAGGTGCACTTAAGGTAACCGTAGCTAGTAGAATGCATTAGGCTGTATGCCTCTTATACGGAAGATTTCCTCTCTCTCTCTCCCTTTGCTGGTTGTGTCAGCAGAAGTTTGCCGTGTGTGTGTGTGTGTGTGTGTGTGTGTGTGTGTGTGTGTGTGTGTGTGTGTGTGTGTGTGTGTGTGTGTGTGTGTGTGTGTGTGTGTGTGTGTGTGTGTGTGTGTGTGTGTGTGTGTGTGTGTGTGTGTGTGGGGCGCACACACTTGTGGGTGGGTGGGTGGGTGGGGGTGGATATGAATGGGGCGAGCGAACTGCCCAGAACAATGTCTCCATCTGTCAGTCTTCACAGCTTTTTTATGTGAAGGCTGCCATCATAACCGATGTTCCTTTTCGTAGGCTGTCTTTGTCTGTAACGCGTACCGACACGGACGTGCATGCGTAAGTGTTATCGTCGCCGCCGGCTGGAAAGCTCGTATGTCCAGTACCGTTCCTTAAAAAAAAAAAAACTGGAAAATAGCCGGTCGACAAGCTCACAATGCCTCGCAACGCGAGGCATTGTGAGCTTGTAGATCTGCTATTTTCACTAATGTTGTGCCGACGGTTCTTGTGCGATTAAGTGCTGTCATCTAACACATTGGTTCTCTACGTGGGATCCTGGGACCCCCAGGGGTAAATGATGGATAGTTAGGAACCGAATGGACCCTTATGGGTCTGTAACTCTTGAGAGTGTACAAACGGAACCAAATGGACCCTTATGGGTCTGTAATTCTGAGAGTGTACAAATGGAACCAAATGGACCCAAATGGAACCAAATGGACCCTGACGGGTCCATTTGGTTCCATTTGTACACTCTCAGACTGAAATTAACATTGATTTTACAATATAATTTGGGGTCCCAGAGATAGAAATGCCGTTACATGGGGGTCTGTAGCCTCTAATGCATGTCAAACTGGGGGGTCCTTGAAATTAAAATGGTTGAGAATCACTGCTAGAGCCGTAAAAAATCTTCTCTTATGGAGGTCCCTGCCTGGCATAATATCTTTTCAAATGAGGGGTCCGCGGGCTAATAAGTGTCAAGCTGGGGGTCCTTGACATGAAAAAGTTTGAGAACCACTGATGTAAACTATAAAAGAAACATAAAAAAGTAAAACAAAAAAAGAGATACAAGGTTTCTGCCACGACAGCAACGATTATGCTGAAATGTCTTTCTTTCTGTCTGTCTTTGTCAATGCAGAAGTTTGTGGGGAACATGAATTGGGAGGGCGTGGTCCAGAACAGACTGACCCCCTCGCTGAGAACCCGTTTCCTGCGCTTCGTTCCGCTGGACTGGAACCCCAGTGGATGGCTGGGCCTCAGGGTGGAGGTGTACGGATGCTCCTACAGTGAGTCAAGCCTACTTTATGTTTTCATTGATTTGATTGTCTTTATTAGCAGGTGTGCTAAGAGTACAGGTAGTATGTATGGTTAACCCATTAAGACCTGAAGCGGATTCTACATGTCTCCTAAAGCTCAACAGTTTTCTGAAAAACTTATGTTTCTATATCAGTGGTGCTCAATCTTTTTCATGTCAAGGACCCCCAAAATTATAAGTATTTGGCCGCGGACCCCCATCAAAATATTTAGTTCCAGGGACCCCCAGAAGCAAAGATTTGAGTTAAAAATGTTCGCTTTAAAAATATATATATTCAAAGATTTGCACACATTTTCATGAATTTTCAAAAATAGTAGATCTACAAGCTCGTAGCGCGGCACTCGGTGCCGCGCTATGAGCTTGTATATCTGCTAGTTTTTGAATAGCCAAAGTGTAAAATAATGCTTTTTTTTTTAGCTCAAATCAAAAAATGACACAGATGCAGGTCTTAAAGGGTTAAAGGTAATGCTAAAAGGATAACACAATAAAAAAGCCCCAGAGAGCTGGTTTCCATTGTGGTCCACTGTACTCAATTCATCATACTGTACATCTAACATATACATTTGAGAAAAGTCAGCCCTTCCTGTTCCCCCTGATGCCAAATCATTGTTTCTGTATCACCACAACAACAACATATGCAATGTCTCTGCAACACTAGCCACAACGTGTGCGCTTCATTTACGCATTGTTTTGTCTACTTTTCATTGCTCACTATACATTTGCCTCTTTGGAGCACATTTATTTTCAACCAACAATATTTTTGGCACAGTAGTGACCACACCGGAAGGGGAAACCCTTTAGCACAACGTTTAGCGTACCACCACAGTCACGCTCATATGTTCGTCATTTTCGTGCCATGTACATCCCAAACAAAACATTATTACCCACGCTGGTCTATGCAAACAAGCCCAAAAGCAGCAACCAAATAAGCCCAAAATCGCTTATAAAATAAGCAGACCTGGCAACACAGGCTAAGCCAATCAGACACGCGAAGTACGGTTGCCAAATTCTGCGCAAGAAACAAGCTATGTCACGCTAGATGGGAGGCCCGTGCAGCGAGCCGAACTTGTAGTATAATACAATTACTCTTGCGTGTACAGCAATTACTCAACCACAGTACTTGAGTTAAAGTATACCTGTAGACACAGTAGGCCTACTCCTGGTCCAATATTCTTCAACTATTATGTGGAAGTTGCTCAGTCAAATGTGTCCTTGAGCACTTAAAGAATGACTTCACCCATTTTCAACCTATCTTCATATAATTCGTACTAATGCTCATTATTATGTGGTACCATTTGAGTGAATAATAATAATAATAATAACTAGTCCATGCCCGGGGATGTGGGCACTGAAAGTATTTGCAGACTTTGACTTATGTATGGAGGGCGCATGTTCCTATGACTCGATCTCTACCTAGCTCCGACAGTTACAACCAGGGACGTGCACAGATAGACTCTAGGTGGTGCTAGAGCACCTGCCCTTTGCCCTCTTGACCAGAAGTGCCCTTTTTTCAATTTACAGCAGGGGTCTTCAACAGGGGGTCCGGGACCCCTAGGGGGGCCTCAGAGTTACTACAGGGGGTCCGCCAAATCTTTATTATGTGATATGATTTTTCTTTTTACCATAACCACTCGAAACCTAGCATCCCTTTTCTGAGGAGAACTTTAGCCAAAAATAGCAAATCTGCGAGGCGTTGTGGGCTTGTAGATCGGCTATTTTTGGCAAAGATGTATAGGTGTAGAGGGGAAAAAAGAGCAGACCAAGTAAACAAAAAAAAGTATAATTTACTTGAGCACCTGCCCCTCAAAATGTCTGTGCACGCCACTGGTTACAACACACACACACGCACACGAGGTGCAGCTCCACTCGTTGTGATTCACAGAGAGACGTTTTTCTCACTGACGCCCCGTAGCTAAGTCTACCCGGGGACTGGCCAACGGTTTGGACCGTGACAGAGTATATCCGGGGCTGTAACCATGACTACGCCAGATCCCATAGGCCGAACTCGGGAATCTCCGGTGTTTACACAAAGATGCTAATAATCAGCTTACATTTTGGGAAAGAGAAAAACAGCCGTCACGGTTGTGTGCATACGCTAATGGTCAATGGCCGCGGGCAGTTTCAGATCTATTGCTCAAGCCACTGGAACAGACAGGTTATGAGTAACTGACTGAAAGAGGTTTCCTTATTGTCTCCGCCAGGCCGAAAGGCTGGTGAGAGAGTATGTTTTGCACCCTGTCTGTCTGTCCGTGTGTCTGTCCGTCCGTCCGTCCGTCCGTCCGTCCTGTCCGTCCGTTCGTTAGCAGCTAATCTCCGGCACCGTTGGCCCGGTCGCTGTGAAACTGTGCACACACACACTCCCTGGATACCAATTCAGAACCTCTGCCCCAAATTTTTCACATGGGCCTGTTATAGCGCCACCAGGAGGCCGATTTGTGCAAAACCCATTTTTTGATAGTACTCCTACAGATTTTATCCAAACGTCATGCAAATCGGTACACAGTATCTCTATAGTCATGTGATCAACACGGATCTGTCCGATTTTTCAGATTCCATCCTCATTGGCTAAGGTTGGCTTCCAAAGTCTAAAGGATTGGTCCGTTTTGAACAAAATGCCTCAAATCATGAACGCATCTTGCCATTTTCGTGCAATTTCACACACACATTCCCACTAGGCCTTTTCACATTGGCCTGTTATAGCACCACCAGCAGGTCTAATTTAGCATAACGCATTTTTTGAACAAAATGCCTCAAATCATGAATGCAGTGTCCGATTGCCGTGAAAGGCCTAAGAAGAAATGGCACCCTTTTCACATTGGCCTATTATAGCGCCACCAGGAGGCCACAATAACGTACCTGACCTGGCGGAGACCTGTGCTCCGAGGAGCACTTTATCTAGTTCAGGGGTCTTCAACGTTTTCAGGCCAAGGACCCCCTAGCTGAGAGAGAGATGAAGCAGGGACCCCCTACTCTATTTTGTATAAAATTGTGTTTCAGATTTTTTTTTTTTTACTTAGTCTGCTCTTTTTTCCCTCTACACCTATAGCCTCTTTGCCAAAAATAGCCGATCTACAAGCTCTCAACGCCTCTGAGAGCTTGTAGATCTGCTATTTACGGCTAATGTTCCCCTCAGAAAAGGAATTCTAGGGTTCAAGTGGTTAATGTAAAAATAAATAAATCCTATCACACAAAGATTTGGCGGACCCCCTATAGTAGCTCTGAGGACCCCCTAGGGGTCCCGGACCCCCTGTTGAAGACCCCTGATCTAGTTATATTATAGGATAATAATGAATAAGTACAGTACTCAAGTAAATGTACTTCATTACTGTCCACTGCTGGTGTATGGGGTCGGGGCAGTGAACACCATGGTCAAGGCTTACCGGCAGTCTTAGTGCCCCACAATGCACTTTTGACATCATGTGGTTTTGGCCGCCTCCCAACAATGTTATCCGTCCCGGCAATGCGGGGCATTAGCGTTGTGCAGCTTCATCTACTAATATCATAATGCATAATTTAGATCACCGATTCTCAAAGTGGGGTCCGGGGACCCCCAGGGGTCCTTGAGGGAGTTCCAGGGGGTCCCCACTCCCCAGCTAAATGATAGTTAGGAACCAAATTGACTCTTATGGGTCTGTAACTCTGAATGTACAAATGGAACCAAATGGACCCTAACGGGTCCATTTGGTTCCATTTGTCCACTCTCAGAGTTAAATTAACATTAATTTGACTATATAAATTGGGGTCCCAGAGATGGAAATGCCATTAAATGCTGGTGGTCCGTAGCCTAATGAATGTCAAACTGGGGGTCCTTTAAATTAAAATGGTTGAGAATCACTGCTAGAGCCAAAAAAATATTTTCTTATGGGGGTCCCTGGCATATTTTTTTCAAATGGGGGTCCGCAGGCTAATACGTGTCAATTTAGGGGTCCTTGACTTGAAAAAGTTTGAGAACCACTGACTTAAACCTTATATATTTTGTTGACCAGGGTCCCCCAGGGGTCAGAACCTCTCCCCATCCACCCGGCCCCTCAACGCTAAAGCTCTTGGCCGAAAATAGGCAATCTACAAGCTCGCGCAGTATAGGTTTTATACTTTAAAAAATATCCAAACAATAGTTGATCTACTGTACAAGCTCACAACGTGACACACTGGGAGCTTATAGATCAGCTATTTTCCGAATGTCTTACTTTTATTTTTTTGAAACACTTTTTAGTTTATAAAGAGGCATGCCCAAAATAGGGTCGTTTAGTGAAATGTTCTGAACATGTTTACATTGTTACAGACATATGCCGTGTACATGGCCAACAGTAGCTACTTATACTGTAGATGGTAGAAAGTGGATCAGAGGCATGCACTGTATATCTTTTAATGACCTACTTTCATACATCTTCAGTCTTTAGTTGAGCTCCTCTCACAGTAACGGCGTATAGCGGGCGCACACAGTCGGTGCATTGTTCAAAATGTGCTAATTCGGGCTATAAAGCCAACAGTTATGCTAATTATATATAACCTCTCAATTTTTCATTGATCCTGCTTGGGTTATATGCATGCTTGTAAATCATTTAAAAGACGTATAAAACTCAACAGTTCCGCGCGCAACGATTATGACCCCATTAAGACTTTCCGCCGGCTTTTTTTCAGTTTTTTTTTCTCTTCTAAGTGCTCCTTTATCATTTTTTGACGTATCAAAATGGTAGTGTGTGTGTGTGTGTGTGTGTGTGTGTGTGTGTGTGTGTGTGTGTGTGTTGGGGGGGGGGGGGGGGGGGGGGTGGCCCCCCGGGGTGAGGATGGTAGGGGTTTGGCGGGTGGCGGGGGCTTGGGGGAGGGGGGCTTCCTCTTTTGCCTAGTCTTTTTTTTTTTTTTTTTTTGCACAGGAGAGAAAAGACACTCAGGAGTTTCATTTTGTGCGGCGGGTTGAAAATAAGGGGCCAAATCATGCAGCATTTATTAGCAGAGCACACATTCATCCAACATTAACCCAGTAATACCTGAGGACGCATCTGTGTGTCATTTTTTGATTTGAGCTAAAAAAAACCATTATTTTACACTTTGGGCTATTCAAAAATAGCAGATATACAAGCTCATAGCGCGGCACCGAGTGCCGCGCTATGAGCTCGTAGATCTGCTATTTTTGAAAAATCGTATTTAGTTTTTTTTTCAAATCTTGAGATTTGAGTTACGAAAGCGAACGTTTGTAACTCAAATCTTTGCTTCTGGGGGATTCAACAGTTTTTTGAAAAAACTTATGTCGCCATAATATCAGTGGTTCTTTTTTCCATGTCAAGGACCCCCCAAATGACAGGTATTTGGCCGCGGACCCCCATAAAAAAATATATGTTTCAGGGACCACCGGAAGCAAAGATTCAAGTTATTTTTTTTCGCTTTAAAACAATATATATTAAAAGATTTTCACGATTTTTCAAAAATAGCAGATCTACAAGCTCGTAGTGCGGCACTCGGTGCCGCGCTATGAGCTTGTATATCTGCTATTTTTGAATAGCCCAAAGTGTAAAATAATGCTTTTTCGCTCAAATCAAGAAGTGACAAAGGTGCGTTCCAGGTCTTAACGGGTTAATACAGGAGTAGGCATGCTGTGGAACGGCTTGGCGGTTATAAAACTGCTCGCTCAGGGATAATTATAACTGTCTTTCACAGCGCGGTAATTCACTGAGCTCATCCAGTTAGCGAGCGCTTCACAATGTGTGGCGGAGTGCGTCGTCGTCCTGGCTGGCGTCAAACTCAACCCCCCCCTCCTCCTCCCCCCTCCCCCTCCCCATCCCGCCCACCCACCCACCCACCCGCTCTTTATTTTATTTAGTAGCACCTAGGAGGAGGGGGAGCCTCGTATACGTCCCTCTCAAACTCGCGGCATGCAGGCTGTCATTGTCTGTCTCTATTAAGCTGCTGGCATTGTGTGTGCTCAGCAGTTGATGTTTTTTTTTTTGTTTTTTTTTCAAAGCACAATAACCTCTGGATTCCGCCGCCGCCCAGCGATATTAACATCCCACCACCGCTATGCTACCGTCATCCCGTTCTATAGGTGCCAATCCCTACAGAGGTGGCCTCTAACATCACTGCTTAAGCCATTTTGACTGGGAACGCATCTACTGTATGTGTCATTTTTAGATGTCTTTAGATGTCTTATTAAAAAAATAGCAGATCTACAAGCTCATAGCGCGGCACCGAGTGCCGCGCTATGAGCTTGTAGATCTGCATTTTTTTTTCAAATCTTCAACATTTGTGCAAATATATATATATATATATTTATTGTCTCCGCCAGGAGACTATGCTTTCGTTCTCGTCCTTCCGTGTGTCCACCAAGCTAACATTGGTCAAGCTTCACGTGACACGTGACAATATGTTGAAAGGGTGTGCTTATAAACATAAAAACATCATTTATATGTTTTGAAGTGACATAAGACATGCTAACATTGGTCAAGTGACATGTGACAATATGTAATATTGACAGGATTAATGGAGATTATCTTTTCCTCTCCGTCCGTCTCTGTATGTGTCCGCTGTGTCCGCTGGCGGAGACCTGTGCTCCGAGGAGCACATTTTCTAGTTTATTTTTTAAACCAAACATTTGTAACTCAAATCTTTGCTTCTGAGGGGTCCCTGGAACAAAACATTTTGAGATGGGGGTCGGCGGCCAAATACAGTACATATCATTTTGGGGGTCCTTGACATGAAACAGTTTGAGAACCACTGATATAGAAACACATGTTTTTCAAAAAACTGTCAAGATTTTGAAGACATTTGTAGAATCCCCCCAGAAGCAAAGATTTGAGTTACGAATGTTTGCTTTAAAAAAATATATATATATATTCAAAGATTTGCACACGTGATTTTTCAAAAAGAGCAGATCTACAAGCTTGAGCTTGAACAAGATGAGCTTGTAGATCTGCTATTTTTGAAAAGCCCAAAGAAATCATAAAATGACACAGATGCGTTCCCGACTTGGTCTTAAAGGGTTAATGAAAAGATAAAGGAATGAGGGGCGAGGAAATGCGCTGAGAAAGTGTTTGCCGTTGAAAAGGCGTGTCAGGAGGGCTGAGACTCGCTGTAGAGGGGTGCTGCGCCGTAGGGAAATATATACGCCAACATCACACATCATGATCATAAAAACAATTATCCGTTAAGCTGTTACACTATCCCATTACTGTGAAGGCTTCATTTCTACGTTTGTGAGCGTGGTGTTGTGCAGGACAGCAGCGTTCAATTTGTTTATATGGTTTGTCTAAAGGAGCGCTTCACCAATTTTCTACCATATCTTCATATCATTGGTCCTTAGTAATGCTTACTATAAGATGGCACAACTTCTGTCTAATCCCTCTGCGTCTCATTGGTGGGCTGTGGACAGTTCAGGAACCTGCCCTACCAATGACATCATCGATGGGAATTCCAAGCTAATAGAAACGACAGCCCTTCCTGGGAAGTTAGCGAGCTGAAATATAAGCTGTTTGTTCTTGCCTTGACACATTAAAAAACATATATATTCAAACTATATGTAGGTAGGTAGGTAGGTAGGTAGGTAGGTAGGTAGGTAGGTAGGTAGAAATCTTCTTTGAAATGACTAAACCTGCCTACCAATGATGTCACTTTTATGCAGGTTTCTGAACTGTCCACAGCCCTCCTCTGAGACACAGACTGAGTACAACCAAATATGAAGATAGGTTGAAAATAGGTGAAGTGGTCCTTTTAAAAAACTAAACACAACAAAAAAAAACAATTAGGCTATGCCCGGCATACTTCTTCATACGATAAATAGCAAAAAAAATAGCCGATCTACAAGCTTGTGTTGTGAGCTTGTGGATCTGCTAGTTTCACTATTGTTGGACGAATAAATAAAATGTTAAAATCTGAGCAAAATATGGATGCCAAGGTAGATGTGGTTAACATGCATTTTGAATGACGTTGTTGAGCTGTGATGTCAGGCAGTGTACATTTCCCAAAAGTGAATGCACATATTTAATTCACTCTGACCAGAAGCAAGGATAAAATACATCCCCACCTGCCATAAAACTTAGTGACAAGAGGACGCGACATCAAATGTAGGCATGGGGACCACCTGGAACCTTGTAGATCTGCTATGTTTGAATAGCCAACATATAAATGGTTAAAGTGGTTAAAATGAGTGTGACGCTATGTTAATTCATTTTGCATGGGGACCCCCTGGAGCCTTCGCAAGGACCCCTGGGGGTCCCCGAACCCCACTTTGCAAACCACCGCCATAAGCTATGTGCAAGGCCGGTTCATTTGTACGGCTCATTTGAACTCGAGGCAACTCAAAGAGCTTTTGCACACAACATTAAGCATTAAGACATCAAGACAGCAAAAATGAAGACAGCCACATAAACAGATTTAAATATAATGGCTACAGTAAAAAAAAAACAGTAAATATAAAACAGAAAAATAAGAGGGTAAAAATTACAGTGCAGAAGAAGAATGATGAAAACAAAGGTCAATAGCATCATCAGGTCCTCTGCTGTAAGTAGGCGGCTGTGAATACAGAAGTAGACATTATATCCTCTCTGTATTCTACTGTATATCCATGCATTGTACAGTATAATGTCTATATTCTACTGTATATCCATGCATTGTGCAGTATAATGTCTATATTCTACTGTATATCCATGCATTGTACAGTATAATGTCTATATTCTACTGTATATCCATGCATTGTACAGTATAATGTCTATATTCTACTGTATATCCATGCATTGTACAGTATAATGTCTATATTCTACTGTATATCCATGCATTGTACAGTATAATGTCTATATTCTACTGTATATCCATGCTTTTTTACAGTATAATGTCTACTATTGTGTCCAAATAAAGAAGGGATATTTTGATGCTCATTCTTTGCTATATCCTTTGATACCGTTTCATATAAACACCAACAATTCCCTCAAACATGTCAGGTTTTCCTCTTCTCTTGACGTTTTCATAATGTAGCGAGCCTCTCTCTCTCTCCCTCTCTCCCTCTCTCTCCCTCTCTCTCCCTCCCCCCCCGCACGTCACCGTCCCTCAACTCTGCACCGCTCTGCATTAAAATAGCAGGTGTAAGTTGGAGATTGCATTATTTATTCAGACAGTCCAACCTACACTGCTGAAACCCTTCAGCAAATATAATGTATTCAAGCAAGAGAAAAAAAATAAAGCAGCATTTCTACATTGCCTCTCTGTTGTAGCACACTACTGTGTGTAGGTTTTTTTTTCTTCTCGTATTTCGTATTTTTTTTATCCACCACTACCGAAGTGAGATTCAAGGAGCCGCAGGAATGGCGATAAAAAATATATAATAAAATAAAAGACATAGCTGGTGAAAGTAACAGTGAGTACAGCCAGAGTTCCAATCAGAATCAGAGTTAAAAACTCATTTCGCCTCAGAGAAATTGGAGAGGGCACTTCATCTCCAGTCAGGGGATGTGACAAAAAGAAACATTAAATGCCAGACTCCGTGATGGTTGAGCCTCCGATCCGCACATTACCACAAGGAGAGTCTTCGGGGAATAAAATGCATCCATTTTCTACGGTGGTGGAAGAAGTACTCAGATTTTTCCTTTTTATTCAAGTAAAAGTGTCAATACAGCAATATAAAAAAATACTCTGTTACGAGTACAAGTTAAACATTTTACTTTTTTTGGCAAAAATATTGGCATTCAATCTTGGCAATTTCTTTGTTGTTGAAAAAAGCAGATCTACAAGCTCACAGCATTGTGAGCTTGTAGATCGGCTATTTTCAAATGGACACAGTATAAAATAGAGCTCAATCGGTTATTGTGTATGTTGTGTAATAATAATGTAAATCTACAAAGTAACTAGTAACTGAAGTTGTCGAATAATTGTAGTGGATTAAAAGTGTACCGTTGCTGTCGGGGCAGAAACCTCTCATCTCCATATTTTAACTTTTCTGTGTTTTTTCGTAAATGAACGTCCTGCTTGATCACACTACAGCGTCACACAAAAGCATCAAAAGTAGCAGATCTACAAGCTCAAAACGAGCTCAATCCTGAAAAGTAACAGCTTTGGACTTATGAGGTTTCCACCCGACAGAGACTGTCTCTCTGTGAATCCAATCTGGGAACCCATCGCCAAATAAAAAGGAAAAACAGCGCCCTCTGCTGTTTTTTACTCTTTCACTTGGCTCTGGGGGGGGGCAAGGAAACCGGGGTTTTTGGTCTGCCTTCAGCGCTCCACTTCCGGTGGTGCGACTATGTTTTCATTCCCACTAACAATATTTCTCCACGGAACACTAACACCACTTCTCCCAGAGAACATGGATAGTTTTGGTTATAAGCCCACTTGTTTCTATATGATGAAAGAGCAATTTAAAATGTTACTAACTTTCCGTGGTCTTGTCGGCTTCGAGGACGCTATTGTTAAATGAGTTTCGGCTTTTTTTCTAGTGGGGAAGGAACGGCATATACGTAAATCCCGCCCACTACATTTGATTGGGTAAAGCGTGGCCTGCTTCCTGATCTGATAGCACGCCCACTTGAAACCAATGTGCACGGGTTGTCAACACGGCTACCGACAGATTCAAACGCAGAGCAGAATCTGTTCTTGAGAGATTACTGTGAATCTGAAACGCTTCCAGCAAGCTAAAAGTCAGGGACGTGCACAGACAGACTCTAGGTGATGTTAAAGCACCTGCCCTTTGCCCTCTTGACCAGAAGTGCCCTTTCTTTCAGTTTACAGCAGGGGTCTTCAACAGGGGGTCCGGGACCCCTAGGGGGTCGTCAGAGTTACTACAGGGGTCCGCCAATTCTTTATGTGATATGATTTTTCTTTTTACCATAACCACTCGAAACCTAGCATCCCTTTTCTGAGGAGAACTTTAGCCAAAAATAGCCGATCTACAAGCCCACAACGCCTCGCGCTGCGAGGCGTTGTGGGCTTGTAGATCGGCTATTTTTCGCAAAGAGGTATAGGTGTAGAGGGAAAAAAGAGCAGACCAAGTCAACAAAAAAAAGTATAATTTACTTGAGCACCTGCCCCTTAAAATGTCTGTGCACGCCACTGAATCTGAAACGCTTCCAGCAAGCTAAAAGTGCTTTCTCTCTCTCTCTCTCTCTCTCTCTCTCTCTCTCTCTCTCTCTCTCTCTCTCTCTCTCTCTCTCTCTCTCTCTCTCTCTCTCTCTCTCTCTCTCCCCCCCCAGAGTCGTACGTGGCAGACTTTGACGGCAGGAGCTCTCTGCTGTACCGGTTCAACCAGAAGTCCATGTCCACGGTGAAGGACGTGATCTCTCTGCGCTTCAAGAGCCGCCAGGCCGAGGGGGTCCTGCTGCACGGGGAGGGTCAGAGGGGGGATTACATCACTCTGGAGCTGCACCGCGCCAAGCTGGCTCTCTACCTCAACCTGGGTGAGAGGCTGGGGAGGGGGAGGGGGGGGGTCTCTACCTCAACCTGGGTGAGAGGCTGGGGAGGGGGGTCTCTACCTCAACCTGGGTGAGAGGCTAGGGGGGGGTCTCTACCTCAACCTGGGTGAGAGGCTGGGGAGGGGGGTCTCTACCTCAACCTGGGTGAGAGGCTAGGGGGGGGTCTCTACCTCAACCTGGGTGAGAGGCTGGGGAGGGGGGGGGTCTACCTCAACCTGGGTGAGAGGCTGAGGGGGGGGGTCTCTACCTCAACCTGGGTGATCGATATGCCCATGTCCCGCCTCCCCGCGGTGACTGACAAGCTGCGCGTCCTACGTTACTGCCTCTGATTGGCCAGCTCCTACATGCCTGCATGACAATCACAACGCGGGGAGTAACCTCTCTTACACTCTGCTCCACTTCCCGCGTCCCGCCTCCCCGCGTTGTGATTGTCATGCGGGCATGTAGGAGCTCGGCCAATCAGAGGCAGTAACGTAGGACGCGCAGCTTGTCAGTCACCGCGGGGAGGCGGGACATGGGCAGTGGAGCAGAGTGTGAGAGAGGAGCTTAAGTTTTACCAAATTATTAAAAATGTTTAAACGGCATCGCCGATCCGTGCGGATTAATGCAGCTTTCGGGCGCGCTAATATTGCTTTTCTGGGTACCTTTGAGAAATCTCTGCAACTTCTAAGCGACAAGCTAATAGCCCGAGACCAGACAGTGGTAGCCGCGAGTACGAGAGAGAGAGTGGTTTGAGCGTCAAGGGACCCTGGATACCGCCTTCCCAAATACAAAAAAAGGTAAACAGGGTCCCGAAAGGGGCTAAGAGATCAGCTGAGGTTGGTCAGAGTGGTTACAGTGTGTTGTTGATGTTGTTGTGTTACAGATGACACCAGGCTGAGGTTCAGCAGTGGCCGTGTGGCCGTCACACTGGGCAGTCTTCTAGATGACCAACACTGGCACTCTGTCCTGGTGGAGCGCTTCAACAAGCAGGTCAACCTCACCGTGGACTCTCACACGCAGCACTTCCGCACCAAGGGAGAGGGAGACTCCCTGGACGTGGACTACGAGGTGGGTTCCCACACAACGACACAAAGAACAAGACATGGAATAAAGGAAGAGTCTGACCGATAGGGCTGGATATCGCCTCTGTCGGGTGGAAACCTCATTATGTCCAAAACCAGGGGTGGAAAAAGTACTTTAATGTTTAACCCTTCCATTGTGTAAGGGTCATTTTTTTACCTGTTTTCAAGTTTAATTGGGTAAAAAGTACCCTTTACATTTCTTTATTGGAACAAGGCTTCATGATATCCTCAGAAACAACTATTTTAACCCAACAAAATTAATTACTTCCATTTTAGTTAATTCTGATGCTCTCTATAAATAAAAAGTGACATCTGTGGTGTTAAGGGTCAAATATGACTCGGCAGAAGTGTGGCTCAATTCCCCCCAAATTGTCAAAATTCAATGTTTACATGTTTGAGAGTGAGAGAAACTTGTCCTCAATTAACATTTGCTATTAGGAATAGAATAGAGTTTGGGTTTATGAAAAATAAATTACTTTTTACCTTCTATGGTATATGGGTAAATCTTTACCCTTAACACCACAGATGTCACTATTTTTAATAATAATAACATTTTTAAAGTTAAAAAACTAAAATGTGTTTATATTTTTGGGAAGTATGTTGTAATATTAGTCTATTGTAGCTAGGTAACATCATTATCCATTGTCTTCATTATAGGAAATGTAATGAGTGAATTTTAACATTTTTATAATTGAAAACGAGATATATTGAAAGATGAAACCCTAAACCTAACCCAAAATAATATTTTAAAAAAGCGTTTACATGGATATGAATGCATAACAAGTCAGCTATGCGGTGGGAGAAAAAAATGAAAATTTGACCCGCTAACACCAAAAGTGTTTGATTGATTGATTGATGTACTTTATTTAGTAAGACATGAGAACAACAGTACATGGAAGTACAAATTCACAATACAAGGTCTACTAAACTGGAAGACTCATAAAAGCACAGAGCTTGTTTCAAATGAGTTCCCCATGCACACAAATCATGATGACATATAAGAGACAGACAGATATACACAACTACTATAGAATGTCATACAATCAGTTTACAGGTTACTGGTATGAAGAGTGAGAAATATGTACAAAAGGAGAAGGAGAGAGGGGGGGGGGGGGGTAGGGGGGTAGGTTAGGTTAGGACTTAGACAGGGGCCATTTTTCAATTGCAGCCTCCTGAAGGTGTATCTTTAGGGCTGTTTTGAAAGAGAGTAGGGTTTTACACTCCTTTACTCCTTTTGGTAGGGCGTTCCACATTTTTGATGAATAGCATGAGAACGAGTTACTTCCCTTTGTTGAGCCAAAAAAGGGTTGGACAAGGTTTGTGGAGCTGCCTCTGGTATTGTGATCGTGGACATCATTAAAATTTTGGAAGTATTTTGACAAATACAGGGGGATCCCAATGTTGTGATATATCTTGAAGACCAGGCCCATAGCAAGTTGCTGTACTCTGTCCGCAACCCTAAGCCATCCAATCCTAACAAAATGATCAGGGGTTAGATGGATTTTGTAGTTGAGGCCAAGAAGTAGCCTTACAAGTTTGTTTTGGGATGTTTGGAGCCTTGTTTTTAAGGCCTTGGTGGTGTTGTGATACCATGAAGTACATGCATAATCGTAATGACCTTGTATGAGGGCCACTGCAAGAGTCTTCAGAGTCTTCTTACTGACTTTACGATCAATACTCCGCAAATAGCGTGTTTTTTTGTGGACCGTTTTGATCGTTTTTTCAGCATTTTTGTCACCAGAGAGGTCAGCCTCCAAGATAGAGCCCAGGTAGGTAATTTCGTTTTTTCTTTTGATGATATCATCACCCGCTTTGATCGTGAAGCTCTCTGCCTTTCTGAGGTTAGGAGTGGACCCAAAGAGGATGCATTCCGTTTTGCCCAGGTGTAATGAGAGCTTGTTGTCGGAGAGCCAGATGCAGATCTTGTTGAGTTCAGAGCTGAGAGTTTTCTCAACCTGCAGCCTGTCCCTGTCCGAGACTAGCAGGGCCGAGTCATCAGCACGTTTCTAACACAATGCAAGGTTAAGTAAAAGTATCAATACTGCAATGTAGAAGTTTACAAGTAAAAGTACAAAAGTATTGGTATCAAAATGTACTTCAAGTACCAAAAGTTAAAGTACTAAAGTGCTGAGCTTGTATATCTGCTATTTTCAAATAGCCTAGGTAAGGTAGTAACTAAAGTTTTCAAATAATTGTAGTGGAGTAAAAGTGCAATATTTGCCTCTGAGATGTAGTGGAGTAGAAGTAAAAGTGTAGACAATTGGAAATACTCCAAAGTAAAAGTACCTCAAACTTGTACTTAAGTACAGTACTAGAGTAAATGTACTTACTTTACACCACTGTCCAAAACTGTTACTTTTCAGGATGCAAAATCAAAAATAGCAGAAGTAGCAGATCTACAAGCTCAAAACGGTCCCTTGTAGATCTGCTACTTTTGATACTTTTGTGTGACGCTGTAGTATGATCAAGTAGGGCGTTAATTTACGGAAAACAACAAAAAAAGAGGTTTCCGCCCGACAGCAACGATAAGCAGGATATGGATATATAGGGGATGGGGGGTTCATGCCTACTGATTTTGATATCTCTCTCCCCTCTCGTCATTCATTTTTAATCATAAATATTTTATCCCTGCTGCTTCTTAGGCTGAATTAAATAGATACGTCTCCTTTTAATATGATCAAGTCATAATCATTGCTTCAAGATTCAACGGGGTGCTTGGTGAAGTAAAATAACAAGCCCAAAGAACTTAAAATATGAATGTATTCCTCACAGCGGTCTAACCGAGGGGAGCATAAATCATGTTTAAACAAAATGTGACCCCGCTGACACACCGTATTTAAGCGTATATGGATGTAGTGTTGTTCAGTAATTGGGGAGAAAGAGAAAAAAAAGCTTTTTGAAATGGAGGTTCAGTTGAAAATGTGACTTATTTCCTGGCATGCATTCCTTTATTTCTCTGTGTTTCTTGGGGACAGGAAGGGGGGGGGGGGGGGGGGGTGACCTGGATTTTAAACAAAAACAAAAGAAAGAGTTGATCGTGAAAATATACTACTGGGGAAAAAAAGATGTGTTTCATTAAAATGCATGTTTGTAACCCTTTTTCACCCGGTGCCAATTATCTAAGTGATCTTGGGCGCTACACTCCCCCCGCCAGCCTAGGGAGCCCAGAGCCAAGCTCATGCCTCCTTCAGTGCACGAGAGCCAACTGACCTTCTTATCACCTGACAGGGGGGAGTTTCCCTGGTTGGACGTAGCGCGTGGAAGGAACACGTTATTCCAACCAGTTCCCTTCCCCTCCATCAGGCGCCCCGGCTGTCATGGGGGAGGCAGCATAGCAACCAGGATTACTGAATGCGACAGCGCTACCGACTGTGCCCCTCATTACACAAATGTCTAATGTTTCAAAAATGTTTTTAAAAATCGCAGATGTACAAGCTTGCAGCGAGGCTCGAAGTGACGTGCTGTGAGCCTGTATATCTGCTATTTTTTATTAGCCAAAATATAAAATATGAATAAAGTGGTTAAAGTGATTGTGATGCTGCATTAGCAAATTTTGCTCGGGACCCCCTGGTAAAGTTTGAGAACCGCTGGTCCACGCCCGCATTTCTGTATTATAATTCTGAAGTCATTCATACAGCCTTTTGTATCCTTTGTTCATTTCTTCAAAGCTGAGCTTTGGGGGCATCCCTCTGCCTGGCAAGCCTGGCACCTTCCTCAGGAAGAACTTCCACGGCTGCATCGAGAACCTCTACTACAACGGCATCAACATCATAGACCTGGCCAAGAGACGCAAGCCGCAGATATACAGCGTGGTGAGGTTCTTGTTCTTCTCATTATAACTCGCTATATCTACCAGTGTTACTTTTGTCGACTAAAACAACTATGAGCAAAAGTTTTCGTCGACCACCTATTTTCACTGATGGAAACTAAATAAAAACTAAGCTATGATGACTAAAACTAAGACTAAATATGTTGACAATTTCATCCACAAATAAAAACTAGACTATGTTAGTGAGGGACTAGTGGAGAAGAGATCCAATAGAACTACAAAGACAAGTCATTTTACGTTTGGTTATGCTCGGGTGTTGCGCTCTTAAAATAGCAGATCTACAAGCTCACAACGTGTCGCGCTGCGGCACGTTGTGAGCTTGTAGATCTGCTATTTTCAGCATGCACAAAATCAGCCAACGACGCCATCAAGGCCTGACAGGATAATTTTTTTCCTACAAAATGTTGTCGACTAAAACTTTTATATTTTGTCGACTAAAACGTTTTAGTTGACTAAAATATGACAAACTGAATGAAAATATATTCAAAAGACTGACTAAACTAAATTAAAAAAATGCTATCAAAAATTAACACCGATATCTAGCCTACTGTATGTGACGACTGCACCCTGTCGCTCCATCCACGTTAACAACTGACGATCAGTTGTCACCGCAGTCGGGCTGAAACCTTGCATCTCCATATTTCATCTTTTTGTCTGCTTTTTTCATGATTTAATGCCATATTTTACTTTGTCATATAGCGACGTTGTGTAAAACTAGGGAAAAAGTCTTAACAAGAGCTCATGACTAAATAATAACTATATCGGCTCCACCAGAACACAGGTTCTTTTCTTTGTTTTGTTTTTCCCATTTCCTGAAAAGTAACCGTTTTGGACATTTACAAGGTTGCCTTCCGGCCGACAGTGCCATTATGCAAAAGAGGCTTTGTGCGAGCAAGGAATGGCGAGGGGGGGGTTGGGGTGTTAACGACACCTAACTTTTCTAAATCAAATCATCCACGAGAGTTGTTGCATAACAGCGTTGAAGGACCTCAAACCGAGAAAAGGGGGAGAGAGGTCCTTGGCTGAGAAGCACTTAACCCATTTAGCCCGGGAACGCATCTGTGTGTCATTTAATAGATTTCTTTGGGCTATTCAAAAAATAGCAGATCTACAAGCTCATAGCCGCGGCACCGAGTGCCGCGGCTATGAGCTTGTAGATCTGCTATTTTTGAAACATCTTGAAAATGTGTGCAAATCTTTCAATATATATATTTCCAAGCGAACATGTGTAACTCAAATCTTTGCTTCTGAGGGGTCCCTGGAACATTCTAGAAACGTCTAAATCCTAACTGTTTTTGAAAAAACGCTTGTTTCTATATCAGTGGTAATCAAACTTTTTGTCATGTCAAGGACCCCCAAAATGATATGTATTCGGCCGCGGACCCCCATCTCAAAATATGTTGTTCCGGGGATCCCCAGAAGCAAAGGCTTGAGTTAAAAAGGTTCGCTTTAAAAATATAATTATACATATTCAAAGATTTGCACAACACAAGTTTCAACATTTTTCAAAAATAGCAGATCTACAAGCTCATAGCGCGGCACTCGGTGCCGCGCTAAGAGCTTGTAGATCTGCTATTTTTGAATAGACCAAAGAAAAGAAGAAAAAAAAATGACAGATCCGTTCCCGGTCTTAATTGGTTAAAGGGGGCTGAGAAAGTGCGGATTGTCTTTGTTCTTACTTTGGAAGGAGGTCAGCCCTTGGTTGAATGGGGGTGCGATGTACCCACTGATCCATTCAGTGCAGGTTATTATTACCTCCTGCCGCTATAGCCCGGAGGGTAAATTTCATTATTGAAGGTAGAGAGAGGGGGCCCCCCTTCCGACCCGTTTGTCAAGGTCTTGTGCTGCTTTAAATGACACCATCCTCGTGAATACCCAACCCCGGGGAAAGGGCTTCCGGCTCGCTGGGCTCACGCCAAAGCTAAAGAACACCAGCGGAGCCCAGCGCTTCACAAAACCGTTTCACACACACACACACACACACACACACACACACACCGCCTCCGTCCCGACAGCGCTCTCTCTCTCTCTCTCTCTCTCTCTCTCTCTCTGACACACAAAGCTAGCATTAGCATGAATAAGTTACGCGAGCATAGCGCGATAGGAGTGGATTGTTGCCAGCCGCGTAGAATTCCTCCCGAGTCACTGTTTCTCACAACATCGTGTCCAGGGGTCACTAGAGAGTGTATGAATGGATCCAAATGGACCCTTAACTGGTCTGTAACTCTTGAGAGTGTATACGAACGGAACCAAATTGACCCTTACAGGGTCTGTAACTCTAAATAGTGGAACCAAAAGGATCCTTACATGTCTTTAACTCTCAGAGTTAAATTGCAGATCGACGAGCTCAAAACGCGTCGCTTCGCAACATTTGTTTCGAGCTTGCAGATCTGCTACTTTTGGATACTTTTGTGTGACGCTGTAGTATGATCACGTAGGGCAGTGGGTTTCAACCTTTTTTCATGCCAAGGACCTCTAAATTGATATACATTTGGCCGCCGCGGACCCCCGTCGGAAAATGTTGTGCCAGGGACCCCCAGTCCAGAAGCAAAGATTTGAGTTAAAAATGTTCGCTTTAAAATATACATATGTTCAAAGATATGCACACATTTTCACGATTTTTTCAAAAATAGCAGATCTACAAGCTCATAGCGCGGCACTCGGTGCCGCGCTATGAGCTTGTATATCTGCTATTTTTGAATAGCCAAAGCTAAGTGGTTAAAATGGTTGTGACGCTATGTTAACTGATTTAGCTGGGGACCCCCTGGTACCCCCCCAAGGACCATTGGTTGAGAACCACTGACCTAGGGCGTTAAATACGAGGGGAAAAAATACACAAAAAGTTATTTTTGTGTATTTTTGTATTGCTTTTTGTAATAACTTTTTGTAAGTTATTACAAAAAGGGTTTCTGCCCGACAGCAACGATATCAAACTGGGGTTCTCAGTATTTCACTGATACTTGAAATCATGTATCAGTGCTTTAAGTCACATTGAGCTTTTTTTACCCGAGGAGATTCCCCCATGGAGGGTTTTCTCCGAGGCCGCGCGATGCGTCTGGCTGTCTTTGCCACTCTTTTGTCTGGGTTTTTAAGATCGATGGCATGATGTTCAATCCTCCGCGCTGCGCTGACCTTTCCCTGTGTACAGGAACCCGCGTCCTCTGTACTCACTCTTCCTGTCCCTAGGAAGTCCACAGTGCCATGTGCCGCTGACATTTAACCCACGTCCCCCTGTGGAGTGACAACCTTGCAACTCACACACACACACACACATATACCCAGTGGTGGAAAGTAACTAAGTACATTTACTTAAGTACTGTTCTTAAGTACAAGTGCGTATCTCTAATTTCCAATACTTTTACTTCTACTCCACTACATCTCAGAGACAAATATTGCACTTTTTCCACTACAATTATTTGAAAACTTTAGTTACTAGTTACTTTGTAGATTTTGATTATTATGACAAAACATAGATTACCCACTTCAGCCCTACTGTATATATACAATTCAGCCATTTGAAAATAGCCGTTCTACAAGCTAACAATGCGTCGCGATGTAACGCATTGTTAGCTTGTAGAACGCCCCAGCTTGTAGAACGCCCCCCCCCCCCCCCCCCCCCCCGCAACTGTGGAATGCCCTCTCTGCCCACCTGAGAGCACCACAGATTGTTTTAAGAGAGGACTAAAGACCTACCTTTTTTACAGAGCTTTTTTTTTTTTTTTTTGCTACACTGGTTTTACAGTATAGGCTTTATGCCCTCATGTTTTAAATGTTTTTATACAAATGCTTATTGTAGTACTTTGAGATTTACACAAATGTAAATGAAATCCATTTTTACTGTACGTAATTGTGATTTTTTTAGCTATCGTTTTTTTTTACTTTACTGGAGTATTTCCAATATTCAGTAGCCTACTTTTACTTCTACTCCACCGCATCTCAGAGGCAAATATTGTACTTTTTACTCCACTATCATTATTTGAAAGCTTTGTCGATCTAAATTAGTATTACAAAACATACATTAACCACTTGCCTCATGTAAGTATGAATCAACCCTAACAACAACCCTAACCTAATCTCTAAATGAAAAATCCTGACCCCAACCGAAACATTTTCCTATAAGGGCCTAACCTCCCCAAATATATAATATGCTCCCCGAATTATTACAAGTACACACACACACACACATACACACACACACACTCACACTCACACTCACACACACACACACACACACACACACACACACACACACACGTGTACACTTTCACTGCACTAGATCCTCACACAGACACAAGCTTCCCTCGACTGGGCTTTTTGATACTCAGTGCTCTCTCTCTCTCTCTCTCACTCTCTCTCTCTCTCTCTCTCTCTCTCTCTCTCTCTCTCTCTCTCTCTCTCTCTCTGCCTCTCTCTGCCTTTCCCTTACTTCCCCTGCTTCCCGCCCCCCCCCCGCCTGCTCCCCCCCCCCTCCCGCTCCATCTCAGTCCTGAGGAAAAAAGGAGGCCAAGTTGAAGGGATTTTCAGTCAAGGGTAGCCATTTCAGATGTGACATCACATTCTTAATTAACCTCGTTGTAAATATTGTTGATCTTGATTGGGGCAAGGTGACCGTGTTCTCTCTCTCTCTCTCTCTCTCTCTCTCTCTCTCTCTCTCTCTCTCTCTCTCTCTCTCTCTCTCTGCGTCTCCAGGGCAACGTGACCTTCTCGTGCTCGGACCCCCAGCTGGTGGCCTCCACCTTCCTGAGCTCCAGCAGCAGCTTCCTGTCGCTCCCGGCGACCGCGGCCACGACCGCGGCGGCCGGCACGGCGGGCTTCTCGGTGCGTTTCCAGTTCCGTACGTGGAACCCAGACGGCCTGCTGCTCTCCGCCCGGCTGGCCCCGGAGCCCCAGAGACTGGAGCTGCAGATCAGCAGCAGCCGGATACGCCTGACCCTGCACACCTCCACCCA
Source organism: Gymnoscopelus microlampas (assembly GCF_963454915.1). Classification (NCBI taxonomy): domain Eukaryota; kingdom Metazoa; phylum Chordata; class Actinopteri; order Myctophiformes; family Myctophidae; genus Gymnoscopelus; species Gymnoscopelus microlampas. The sequence continues at coordinate 43,161,851 of NC_139954.1, read as the reverse complement.
GCACAAGTCTGAGGTCTCCACCGGTGAGGGGGCCAGGCCACACACACACACACACACACACACACACACACACACACACACACACACACACACACACACACACACACACACACACAGTGGTGAGGGGCCGGGACACACACACAGGGTACCGTGTTTAGTGGGGAATAAATGGCTATAAAAATGCAACGGCTAAGAATAGGCCTAGATGAGACCTTTTTTTTTTTTTAAACCATTCAATCCGGGAACGCATCTGTGTCATGTTAAGATTTCTTTGGTTGTTCAAAAAAAATGACAGATTTACAAGCTCATAGAGCTTCTGAAAATGTGTGCAATTCTTTGAATGGATATATTTTTTCATTTGTAACTCAAATCTTTGCTTCTGGGGATTCTACAAATGTCTTCTAAATCCTAACATTTTTATTTTTCTTAAAAACGTATTGCTCTTAAATCAGTGGTTCTCAAGTCATGTCAAGGACCCCCACAATGTATTTGTCCACGGACCCGACCCCCCCCGACCCCCCCCCCCCTCCCCCATCTCAAAGATTTTGTTCCAGGGACCCCCAGAAGCAAAGATTAGAGTTAAAATGTATATTCAAAGATTTGCACACATTTTTAAAAAAAAATGTTAACCAAAAAATTGCAAATCTACAAGCTCGCGATGCCCCGCGTTGTTGTGAGCTATTTTATCTTCTTTTTTTCTTTGGGTTGAGATAGTGAAAATGGTTAAGTACAGTATGTGTTTTTTTTATAAATATTGAGCCAATACAATATAATCACAACTACATTGGATCCATTGGAACCCAGGTTATTTTTTTCCATTTCCTGAAAAGTAACGTTTTTTGGACGTTTTCAACCCGACAGCGAGGGTTTATCTCTGACTGTGATAACAGCTCTGTTAGCGTGCGTTCCTGTATCCCAGTATAACGGAGCTGACAGCTCATAATAAACAAGCACTAGAATACAAATAAAGAAATAATGAAAACGTGGATGCCTTGGCAGCTTAAAAAAAAGGCAATTAATTTCTACATTACAGCGTTTGAATATCATGATCGAGTTTGCTCAAAGATTCAACCGGAGGAATTTATTTGATTATTCTTGCAGGTTTTGGACTGGGGATGTTTGGAGAAGGAAAATAACAAGCTAAAATAAAACTAAGATAGGCCTATAAATGTATTCCTTTAAGCAGTCTACTTAGGGGAGCATAAATCATGTTTAAACATCATTTGACCTGGCTGACACAGTGGTTTGGGTTGGATTAGGCTTATGGATGTATTGTGTTGTTCACATAATAATTGGCACCCAAAATGTTGAAAATGGAACTTCTTTCCTGGCATGCATTTTTTGTCTGGGGTTTGTTTCTCAGGGACAGTGCATATTAATAAACATTATTGTAACATATGCCGGAATTAACCCAGAGGCTAGTCTACATCCCTAGTCCCCGGCCAGGTGTACAGCCTGGGACCGGGGACTATGGATGAAGAATGGCCTGGGTTATTCACTGCTAGTTACAGATCACTGGTGCCCAGTGGTGGAAAATGTACTCCAATTTGTGCACTTACAGTAAGTAAAAGGCACAATTATACCACAATCTAGAAATATGCTGTTACAAGTAAAAGTACTGTAAAAGTAAAAGTACTGTATTCAAGATGTACAAAGTGTCGGCACCAAAATATTTATTGAATTATTGAAAAAGTGAAATGCAAATGTATTACATTATTCATGACCATTTTCCAAACGCGTTGCATGGCGACGCGTTGTGAGCTTGTAGATCTGCTATTTTCAAACATTTTTGTACTTTTACTTTTGGTACTTTAATTGCATTTTGACACCAATACCTTTGTACTTTTACTCAAGTAAATTTAAATTTCCGGACTTTTACTTGTAACAGAGTACTTCTACACTGCAGTATTTATACTTTCACTTAAGTAAAACATTTTAGTACTTTTCCCACCACTGTGTACCACAAGTGGTGCCGATTATCATCACCAGCACTTTGTGGCAAAGAGTAATGCTCACTGATTGGCTGCAACCAAATGCCAAATTGGACTAGTGTACATGTCGACTCTCTGCCCACATTTCCCCATGAATAAATAAATGGCGTCTAATCTCCCATTTAAGCGCTTGACAAACATTTTCTTTTTCTCCTCTTATTAACCTGTTCAATCCGGGAACGCATCTGTGTCATTTTAGATTTTTTGGCTATAACCATTATTTTTATACTTTGGCTATTCAAAAATAGCAGATCTACAAGCTCATAGCGCGGCACTCGGTGCCGCGCTATGAGCTTGTATATCTGCTATTTTTGAAAAATCGTGAACATTAAACGTGCAAGTCTTTGAATGTATGTATTTTTTTTACTCAAATCTTTGCTTCTGGGGGGTCCCTGGAACAACATATTTTGATGGGGATCGGCGGCCAAAGACACATTATTTTGGGGGGTCCTTGGCAAGAAAAAAGTTTGAGCACCACAAATGTTTGCTTTAAAATATATATACATTCAAAGATTTGCCAAAAAAACAAACATGATTTTTCAAAAAATAACAGATCTACAAGCTCATAGCACGGCACTCAGCGCAGCGCTATGAGCTCGTATATCTACTATTTTTGGAATAGGCAAATAAATCTGAAATGACAGAGAAGCGTTCCCGGATTGAATCGGTTAATGATACAAAATGCTAACGTGTGTCCGCATTAGCAGCCGAGCAGTGTCACTCAATTGGGAATTTTAGCTACAGTTCCCCATAAAAATGTTTTTTTTTTTAAAGATACTACATTTCTTTTTTGGCTTTGTCCATTTTTGGGCCTCTCATACACGGATGAATAATACATGCAGTATGGATTTAGTCAATTTCACCCCCCCCCCCCCCTCCTCCTCCTCCTCCCTCGCTTAGCGAAGCCTGTTGTTCTAGAGTGTGAGAGTCAGTGAGATCCCGTGGGGGCTGATCATATCCTGCAACAAAGTCCAGATGTGATTTTTAGAACAAACGGAGGTCACCCTCCATCTGTTGCTCACCATCGGAGGCTCTCTCTCTCTCCCTCTCTCACGGCTCTCTGTTTTGTAGCAGGTGCTGCTTTTTGTCTGTTTGTTTCCAGACAATAAAACTGTCTGAATTCCAGCATCCGGTTTAACCCTTTAAGACCGGGAACGCACGCATCTTTGTCATTTTTTTAAGATTTCTTTGGGCTATTCAAAAATAGCAGATATACAAGCTCATAGCGCGGCACCGAGTGCCGCGCTACGAGCTTGTAGATCTGCTATTTTTGAAAAATCTTGAAAATGTGTACAAATCTTTGAATATATATACATTTTTAAAGCGATTTATTTTACTCAAATCTTTGCTTCTGGGGTTCCCTGGAACAACATATTTTGGGATGGGGGTCCGCGGCCAAATACATATAATTTTGGGTGGTCCTTGACATGAAAAAGTTTGAGAACCACTGATATTATAGAAACATATATAAAAAATAATAATAATAATAATGATCTAGAAGACATTTGTAGAATCCCCATAAGCAGAGATTTGAGTTACAAATGTTTTTTTTTTTTTTTAATATATATTCAAAGATTTGCACATCATTATTTTCACAAATTTTCAAAAATAGCTGATCTACAAGCTCATATGAGCTTGTAGATCTGCTATGTTTTAATAGCCCAAAGAAATAAAAATAAAATGACAGAGATGTGTTCCCGGTTTGAATGGTTTAATTGTGCCGAATGGGTAATTCTCTCTCCCATGCTTGGAAAGCTGCTTTCATTCACCTCTCTAGCAGATGGTGCACGCGCTGGGGGTGGGGGGGGGGGGGGGTGTAGACAAACTGCAGACAGGCACAGCTTGGATGACCTTGACTGCTAAGACCTGCTAGACCAAAAAAAAAAAAAAGAGAAGCGAGAGAGAGAGAGAGAGCTAAAACAAAGAATATACCTTGGAGGTTTCCTGTCAGGGTTTGGCTCAGGAAGAACAAACAGCATTTAGAGGGCTGATGGATTAGTTGCTTTTTTGTTTGATAATGGCACCGGAAAGGATATTAAATCTCTACGGTCAGCGCGGTTTGACAACTGTAAATGCAGCAAAAACTAGGGATGTCCGATTTTATCGGCCTCCCGATATTATCGGCCGATATTAGCATAAAAATTGATATCGGGAAAATATCGGTATCGGTTTTTGAAAAAAAAAAAAAAAAATGTTTTTTTTTTTTTTTTTTTTTTTTTGCTTTATAAATAAGTTACAGGAGTTCTTACTGTATATGGTGTGTGTGATATGAAATTTGAGCTTACCCTAATCACAATAATCCCCGCATATATCGGTATCGGTTGATATCGGTATCGGTAATTAAGAGTTGGACAATATCGGTATATCGGTTATCGGTAAAAAAGCCAATATCGGACAACCCTAGCAAAAACCTTATAGCTCTCCAGTCTTACACAGTGCAATCCTCGCTGTTAATATAACGGTTAATGCACAGAAGAAGTGTACAGAATGTACATTTGTACAGCAGCAGTGACACCGCTCTACAAATGTTTGTACGCTCTTCTGAGCAAACCAGCTCAATCTGGGATAGCATCTGTGTCATTTTATACTTTGGCTAACGGAGGTATGGAGGTTTTGCCCTTCCTAGTGATTGGTTGTGTTTATGAATGGTCATGAGAGACAGAGATTTCAGAGTTGTTTGTTCCTGGAATTAGCTTTTCACTATACAGTAGCTTCACTGCTGACAGAATGGACTTGAAGCTGGGATGAATGAGTGCTAAAACAATGCGCAACGTCTGACCAATCACAGAACTAGCCGAACGAGTTTGGGTCGTCACAACATATTGTCACAATGTTGTCTGTATAGCCAGCAGAACCACACAAACGTTGGCTGTTCTGATATAGTATGCATTGGGCTTAACTGGTACAGTGGGGCCCTGAGACTTTTGGTTATTATTATTACTGTATGTATTTATTTTACATTTTATTTTTACACATATTAATGGGGCCCAAATACATATCGTTGCTGTCGGTCCGAAACCTCCTACCTCCATGTTTTAACTTTTTTATTTTTTTCGTAAATTAATGCCCTACTTTATCCAACTACAGCGTCACATAAAAGTATCAAAAGCAGCAGATCTACAAATGTGGCACCAGCGACACACTTTGAGCTTGTAGATCTGCTACTTTTGCTATTTTTGGACATACTGTATCAGGTTTCCACCCGACAGAGACGATATAATATAATCTTTTACGACATTCAACGTCTAATATTTCGACCTGTATCCATGCTTCACTACATAACCTGAAATATCTGTCCCCCACCAGGACACAGAGTAAACGATGGCCTCTGGCATTCAGTGAACCTTGACACGCGCAACTTTCAAATTACCTTGACCCTGGATAACGAGCCAGCATCCACCATTGAACTTGGACAGCGACTGGACACAGAGGACATCATCTACTTTGGAGGTCAGTAGTATACACTACACTACTACCACACAGTTACCACAGCCTCCATTCACTGGTTTTTACATGTGACCATGTCGCGCTCCAGTGTGTCTTTTATGGCAGGGGTCTTCAATGTTTTCAGGCCAAGGACCCCCTAGCTGAGAGAGAGAGATGAAGCAGGGACCCCCTATTGTATAAACTTGTGCTTCAGATAAACTTTTGCTGCTCTTTTTTCCCTCTACACCTATAACTCTTTGCCAAAAATAGCCGATCTACAAGCATACAACGCCTCGCAGCGCGAGGCGTTGTGAGCTTGTAGATCTGCTATCTTTAGCTAAAGTTCTCCTCAGAAAAGGAATGCTAGCGTTCAAGTGGTTAACTCATTCACTGCCTAGAACGACTAAAAAGACTTTTGTCCCATAAGCCCTGCCTGCCTAGAACGACTAAACCGACTTTAAATAAAAATAAAAAAATGTTTTTTTTTACTTTAAAAAAAAAAATTCGACCCAAAGACCAAGGAGATATGATTTTTCGAAGATATAGACTCCCATCCACTTCCTTGTTAACTTAAAACTTAAAAATTCTGTATCTCGGCTCCTGACTACTTTTTTTTTTTTTATGAAAAATCTTGGCAGTGGGCAAACGCGGCCAGAAATAATTCAGGCAGTGAATGAGTTAATGTAAAAAAAAAATCATATCACACAAAGATTTGGCGGACCCCCTGTAGTAACTCTGAGGACCCCCTAGGGGTCCCGGACCCCATGTTGAAGACCCCTGTTTTATGGCATTCACAACTAGTAACTGAATTTGTTTGAGCTACCCACAGCCCACACTGAAGGTACAACATCACAACGCAACGCGACGCGACGGAAAACAGAAATATATTACTATAGAGCCCTGAGGGACTCCACTCAACCATATGGGGTTTAAAGGGATAGTTCACCCCCAAAATGACTTTTTTTCCTATCGATTAGTCACCCCATGGCGACTTGAATTCATGGATATTGTTTTGTTTTTGTCGCATTCCTAAGCCAATAATGGTAGTGGTTCCGGTAGGAGACACAAAGAGTCTCCTTTGTGTCTCCTACCGGAACCGCTGCCTACAGGTCCGCCGGTCATCAAATTATTGGCTTAGGAATGTGACAAAAACAAAACAATATCCATGAATTCAAGTCTTCATGGGGGTGACTAATCAATATTTTTTGGGTGAACTATCCCTATAAGTGCTTAAATGTCCAGGTTAAATGCCAAATGTTATAAATAGAAGAAATTAGACGAGTGGTTTCTTCTGTGTGTTGACTTTTATTCGTGCAGCATCAGGTTCCGTTTGCTGTCTCATTGTGCGGCTGGGTTCTGTTTCCGCCCAGCTATTGCCTCGCCTTCAGCAGTAGCAGGACAGCATAAGCTCATTACCGCTATGTAGCGTCTACCTCACGCACAATGGATACAATAATTCAAGTTAATTGAATTGGAAGTGAACATAGCGCAAATGCAAATGACATTGACTAGATAATCCTCTTCAATCAAGTGGCATTATCTTGAAACGCAGAGAGTGGGGCTGTCTCGTTTCAATATGTTGTCATTTGTTTCAAGAATACTTTCGCTGCAAGTGAAACGGTCTCACGAACCGAATCAAATTATCGTGCCCCCGCTAGCAAAGTATTTTTTTAAGTAAATAAGCCAAAAGGTTATCATGGCATGCAGTAAATTAAGTGCAAATTCCAAGCAGAGATTTCACCGGAACATACTCGCTTTTTCTGCATCGTTGCGCGTTTAAATTTCCGCGTGCCGCCTAAGCTGAGATTTACCTAATATCTCTGTGCAAACGTTAGCATCCCTGAACTTGCAATGTAAATCTCACATCTTCTGATGGCTGGCATTTTACTAAGCTGCTTTTATAGACTTCAACCTCCATAATGGAGTCTTGGTAGTTTTTTTATTATGGTCTCTCTTTTTACGTATACGTCTTGTGGTGGCTGGTTAGGCAGTGCATGCTTGTCACACAGAAATGTTTGGCTTATATTGTTTAGATAATTGTCATATTCAAAGTATAAAAAAGGCCTTGAGTGGTTAATGCATGTGTTGTAATTATATTACAAAACATATTACATGTTTACTACTTATAATTACATAATGATCTAAATCAGCAAAGTAACTAGTAACTGACATTTTCAAATAACTGTAGTGGAGTCAAAATTACAATATTTGCCTCTGAGATATAGTGGAGTAGAACTATAAAGCATTGAAAAATGGACATACTCAAGTAAAGTAAAAAAAAAAAAAACATCAAAGTGTAATTACAGTAAGTATAGTAGGTTAATCCAGCTTAAGCCGTTATGGTTTACAATTTACAATTACAATTTAACCATTTAGCAGACACCCTTAATCCAGAGCGATTTACAGTAAAGCAAGGTAAACACGAGGTAAGACATCAAATGCATAGAAATAGTAGGCCTAGTGTAGGATAATAGGTAAACCAAGAACCTATCATCAGACTAAACAGTATAACATCAAAACATCTGTACATTGAAACTATAAAAACTATACGATGTCAGGTCAACAAATGAACCTGTCATCTATCTACATAACATGCTATCTAGATTACATTCAAACCATTGCAAAAGCCTGCAAGCTTGTCAAAAGGCTAGGTTTACAGGTGTTGTTTCAGAAACATGGTGTGTTTGTGTTTGACCAGGTTGTCCATCGTCTCCGGTCGTCTCCTACTGTAAGAACCCAACGCTGGCCTTCCAGGGCTGCATGCGCCTCTTGTTCATCAACAGCCAGCCAATCAGCTTCAACCACGTGCAGCAAGGTCTGCTGGGAAACTACAACCAGCTCCAGTTTGACACGTGTGGCATCCATGACAGGTAGGAACACCGTAGGAATGACCTGTGTCATTTTATATACTGTATAGCAACATACGTTTTTCAGAAAACTATTAGAAAACTATTAAATAGCAGATATACAAGCTCACAGTGCGTCCCGTTCGTGCCTGCTATTTTTTTATATTTTGGGGGGTCTAGCAAAATTATGTAATAGAACATCAAAATCAGTTTAACCGCTTTGACCCTATTTAAACTTAAGCTACTCACAAACGGCAGATACACAAGCTCACAACGCTTATATATATTTTTGAGGTCCCTGGCACAAAATGTTTTCAGATGGGGGTTCACGGCCAAATACATTTTGGGGTGTTTGACATGAAAAGAGGTTTGAGAACGACTGGATTAGAACACACACACACAGACACACAGACACACAGCCACACACACACACACACACACACACACACACACACACACACACATTACATTACATTACATTACATTACAGTCATTTAGCAGACGCTTTTATCCAAAGCGACTTACAATAAGTGTATTCAACATAGGTAGGGAACGAAAACTACTAATCACCAGAAGTTTTAAGTACATTTCCTGCAAAAACAAGCAACCAAGAGTATACCTAGCGCTAAGGTAAAAGTGCAATATATCAGCTACCTACTTTCTTAAACAGATGAGACAAAAATGGCAAAATCAACTGAGCACGAGCTAAAACAAATAAGTGTATCGACTAAACAAGATCCAATAAAACAATACAAAAATAAAACAAGAGTTCGTACAACTAGTTAACAACAAGTAGGCCAGGCAAAGAGGAAGGATAGTGTTTCCTGAAGAGGTGGGTTTTCAGCCTGCGGCGAAAGATGGGCAGTGACTCTGCTGTCCTGACATCAGTGGGAAGTTCATTCCACCACTGTGGGGCCAGAACAGAAAAAAGTCGTGACCGTGTCGATCGACCAGAAGGACCGTTGAGTGGCGAGGGAGTCAATCGCCCCGAGGTGGCAGACCGGAGTGGTCGGGCAGGGGTGTGGGCATTGACCAAAAAAAAACACACACACACACACACACACACACACACACACACACACACACACACACACACACACACACACACACACACACACACACACACACACACACACACACACACACACACAGCATACAGCTCCCATCAAGAAGATTGCACTCAATGCAATGAAGTGACGCCAGCAGCAACACGCTCACAGCCTGACGGGGAGCTACTGTATAGTTGGCTGGAGGCGTCACGTTATTGCTCTGAGTGGGATGCTCTGGATGGGAGACGGTTTGTGTGTGCACGCGCGTGTGTTTGTGTGTGTGCGTGCGTGTCCTTCTTCTACTCAAATCTGTCAAATTTGAGGCAGACAGTTTTTGTCTAAAAACTTGTACTGCTTTTTCACCTTTCAAATTCTGGCCAGAGTGACTGGTCATCTTTACCCATTCACTGCCAGAATTAATTAATTAAGTCAGCCAGTGCCATCGCTATTATAATATTTTTTTTCTATGACGATGTAAACACCAGATGTCTCGGGGGAGACAAGACGAGACATCCACGATCTTCTGTTCTTTAGTTATCGGCAGTTGAATATAGCTTGTTTTCGCCAAAAACACAGATTTTTTTTTAAATATAAATCCTATAACATTAGACCCGACGGGCTGGATTTTCTTTAGATCACATGATTTCCGGATGTACTCTTCTTCGGGAGTCATAGGATCACTCACAGATTGCAGAACAGCGCCCTCTATCGTAATCACTGAGAACACCAAATGATGTCTATAGACGTCAATGGCAGTACAAGCGTTGGATTTTAAATGACATTGGCACGTAATGAGTTAATAAACTTGTTTGGACCCCCCCCCTCTCTCTCTCTCAGGATCATTATTTGTCGACTTGTTTTACACAGATTAACTGTCCAAAAGCACTGGATTTAAAAAAGGAATATACCCCTGATCATTTAACCAGTTAATTCTTCCATTTGCTTGATTAACAATGAATCTAGTGCATGATTATTATCATCTCAAAGATACAGTACACATCTGAAAGCATTACATTCATAAAATTGTGTAGACTCATACTGTATGCACGGCTAAATGTAACTCGCTGTAAAAATCTACTCTCAGAGTAACATTGACACTCAAGACTTTTCTTTGTGTTCTATTTGGGTACGAGCCACGGCAGAAATGAAAATGTCACATCATCATGGCCCCTCACCTCGCCCCAATAAAAATGTCAGTTTCATGTCAGGACTTACCCTTTTCACCGACATGACATACACATTGAAAACAATAATCACAGACTGCTCATGCAATTTTAGAACACTCTTATAGAACACCGTTCATTTCCCATCCTTAGTGATGTTGAAGTGTTGGAAGCAAGGGGTTATGGGTAATCACTCACGGTGACTCAAATGGCTTGGCTCTGACCTTTTTCTACTTAACGTTATCTGATTATTTGTTGAATGTGAAGCAGTAAGCACTGAGATAAACACAATGTCTGCACTCACATCATCTCCTGGGGCTCTCAACCCATAGTGCAGTGCTCCTCAACCTGGGGTCCAGGTTGACCACCCCAAACAGGCCAAAGACCATCTAACGCCCAGGATTCGAACCCTGATCTCCCGCATTGAAAGCCAACATCTTTCATCTTGAGCTTGTGGATCTGCTACTTTTGCTATTTTTGAATTTGAATCCTGAAAAGTAACAGTTTTGGAACTGGTTTCCACCCGACAGAGACGATTATGTATCTCCCTGCTCTTAATGGTTAATGATGGTTGTCTAAATGTGCTGAGCAGGGAGAGGAAATGCAGCAGAGCCTGAACGGCAAGATAAAATATTATATTCACACTTGTATTCACATTATATGAACACAATATTGATTTCAATCTTTTCATGAGTTATCTGACTGATTTTTAAGTTTTGAAAGTAGCAAAAAAATAGCCAATCTAGGTGATACAGGCTCACAGCTTATTGATAGGCAATTTTTTGCTATTGGTAAATAAGAAGTGTGTGGGGTGGGGCAACGCTGTCTCACCAAAAAAAGTCATATTTTGACTTTTTGGGACAGCTTTGACCAAACGTCAACATGTGACGTGAAGAGGGGGCAAAAAAGTCACAATATGACTTTCGGGGAATAAATTACTTACAATTCTGTGCCTATCGTGACATAACTCGGAAGGCGCTGAGTCGGCTCAAAGTGGACTTTGCAACGCTCGGCGACTCGCTCGCTCTAGCTCGCTCGGCGGTGCCTCCCGTGGCCCAAGTCCGCTTGAGACGGCACGCGGTCGGATCGTCAAAAACGCTGAGAACTGGACTTCCGCGTTGCTATAATTTCGGAAGTCCCGAAAAGTCAACATGTGCCTTTTGTGCCCCTCTTCAGGTCACATGTTGACGTTTGGTCACAAAGTCACAATATGCCTTTTGGGGAGTGGGGAGGGGGGGGGGGGGGGGGGGCAAGGAAAAAAGGTTGCATGGGAACCCCTGCCATAGTGTTGTACACTTGGTAATCCTCATACTGCATGACTTGAGTCATGTATCGGGTGTTAGCCAAATCCACACTAAGCTTGAGGTCCCCCACCTAGAGAATTACAACTCAGTGACTGCAGGGTCCCTTCTTTCACTGCTAAAATAAAGCAGCCAGCTCAAATAACCCATTAAGTCCTGTTTGCCGATTCTACAAATGTCTTTCTGAAAAACGTATGTTGCTATTCAGTGGTTCTCAAACATTTTTCATGTCAAGGACCCCCAAAATTGTACGTATTTGGCCGCGGACCCCCATCTCATAACATTTTGTTCCGGGGACCCCCAGAAGCAAAGATTTGAGTAAAAAAAGGTTTACTTCAAGACATATATATTCAAAGATTTGTCAAACATTTTCACAATTTTATAAAAAATAGCAGATCTACAAGATCATAGCGCAGGACGAAGTAAAGCACTATGAGCTTGTATATCTGCTATTTTGTAATAGCCAACCAAAGTGCTATATATATATATATATATATATATATATATATATATATATATATATATATATATATATATATATATATAGCGAAAATCTAAAATGACTTCCTAAGCTCTGCAATTCCTTTTCCAGACTTTTTCTTCTTTTATTTTTTAGCGGCGCTAGCCGCTCTATACCTTTAGGTATAGAGCGGTAGCCCTCTATACCTGGCTTTTGCGTCAACGTTCTGATTGGTCAGACACGTCAACAAAGTGATTGGTCAAGCTTCACGTGACACGTGGCTATAAACACATTATAAACACTTATTGATGACAAAATGTATCAAAGGCGCCGCTACCTTCACACAGGTGTGATTTTTTATTTGGGGAAAGACATTCCTCACACATTTTAAATAGAGACTATAATAATAATAGAGATTATCTTTGTCACATCTATACCTTTGGATCACAAACAAAAGGTACAAATGAACTTTCCTATTTGTTGATGTGTTGTATATATATATAGTTGCATTCAGAGGTTGACTGTTCTGTTTGTAGCTGTTGTTGTGACACAGCCAATTTGGTCAACTGCCCCCCCCCCCCCCCCCCCCTCTCAATTTGTGCTTTTGAATATCATGTCTCTCTTCCGTGTAGAATCCAACTGGCAGTAGATCTATGTGGCATTGTACTACATTTCTGAAAATGACAAATTTGTGAAGTTATCCCTAAACCTAGCTCTAATATACTGTAGATACTGTAAGTATGTGAAAATATTGCTATAGACTCGCAATGGATAAACAATATATACATATACTGTATATATTTTGCTTTATTGAAAGCATGAATGTGTTCAGATACATTTATTGTGTTCTGGCTTTTAAACATTTTCTTTAGCTTAGGAAGTCAAAGATATGCTTTCTCGGTTTTAACGTGATAAAGCAGCTAGCCACTCCACTGAATGTAGTCAATAGCAGCACTCAACCACTAAAGTTACTGAACAGCAGAACCTGGCACTTACTCTATAACTCCTAAAAACCAATGGCGGGGGAGGAGGAAGGAAGGGCAGTAATTGTCTCTTACAAAAAAGTCTTCTGAAATAATACCTCTTTTTTTCTTCTCCTGGAGGGCTTATTTCCTTAACACACTGTTCAACCGTTGAAACTTCATTGGCCACTTTATTGGGAGTTGGCGGGTGGAACCATTTTCCACAAAAAGCCCCATTTTCTCTGTGAATACGAATCGTGTAGGAATAATTAAATCACCGACTGAAATATTGCCTGTTGAACAGCTGAGTGCTGTCTTTTACTGTAGCGTTTAACCCACTACAGCCGGGAACGCATCCATTAATTTATACTTTGGCTTTTCAAAAATAGCAGATATACATACTCATAGCGCTGCACCGAGTGCCGCGTTATGAGCTTGCAGATTTGTTTTTATCATGGAAATGTGTGCAAATCTTTGAATATATATGTGTTTTTTTAAATCCAACCGTTTATTTATTTTGTTTAACTTAAGTTGTTATAATATCAGTGGTTCTCAAACTTTTTTCATGACAAGGACCACCCAAAATTATATGTATTTGTCCACGAACCCCTATCTCAAAATATTTTGTTCCAGGGACCCCCAGAAGCATAGATCTGAGTTAAAAATGCATGCATATATTCAAAGATTTGCACACATTGTCAGGATTATTTTTCAAAAAATAGCAGATCTACAAGCTCATAGCGCGGCACTCGGTGCCGCGCTATGAGCTTGTATATCTGCTATTTTTGAATACCCAAAGAAATCAAAAAATGACACAGACGGGTTCCCGGATTGAATGGGCTAACAGCTTGAATCAGTGTCAGAATGACTTATGTTGTCGGTGCATTAAGCGCCACTGAAAGATGCTCTGCCATCGTTGGGTCTGGGTCTGCAACAAAAGCACTTAAAATGAAGAACAATGGCGCTAGAGCTCTATGATTTGCGCAGGTCATCCAGAAACCTTTAAAGGTGGCACATTCACAGTCAAAGGGTCTTTTCAAAGTCAGTAAGGAGTTTTTTACTTCTGCTCTTTGTCTAAATGTCAGTAAAAGGAACCTATGTAGACACATTTAGCTATAAATTCCACGTATATGGATACTATAAACCTTCTTATCCAGGGCTGATTAGCATGCACCTTATGTCTATCAACCTCATATAATGTGTATGTCTTGCTGAATTGAATACATAGGACCACAATGGAAACAAGCCCTCAGAGCTTTTTGTGTTATTCACTCAATCAGTCAATGGATGGATATAACATGCATAGATATTTTATTTCCCCCCTTTACTCCCCCCGTCCCCTCTTATTTATGTATTCGTTGTTTCTCTGCCTGGAAACAACAACAATGATGGAGCTTGCACAACAACAAAAAAAACAAGCCCCTACTGTTTCACACCAGCAAACCTTTGATGTGACAATGAAGATGATTCTGATTAGAGGATCATTTTGTCCCTGTAGCGCAAACAGAACACAGCGGTTCGCCTTGCACCTACTGTCATAATCACAAGATGTACATCCTCACATGCTATTTGAGTGTCTCTAATTTCATCAACTAGTGCAGTCAGTGCAAGTTATTCATGGTGGGCGATCGCTATCATTTTTGCAGGCAGGAGGCCAGTGCATGAGGATTTGGTTTTAGAAGCAGTGGGCGGACTGTACTGTACTGTAGGTTTGTTATATAGCGCCGGTTAAAGCTCCATACATTGAATTTAGATTTCCCCAGACGCCATCAGTAGGCGGAGATCTTCTGATTGTCTGGCTAACGCCAGACTAGATGCTCCTTCGTCTTTGCTGAAGTTAAAGCATCATTTCAACAGTGGTGGACACTAAAGTACATTTACTTAAGAAAAATGTATATTACTTATATATTGTTTTCTATCGTTGCTGTCTTGCAGGAACCTCTCATCTTCATACTCTAACTTTTTGTTAAATACAATTTATTCACAATTTTTCAAACACTTTCAAGATTTTTCAAAAAATGTTAAAAAAGATCAGATGTACAAGCCCGCAGCGCGGCACGAAGTGACGCGCTGTGAGCTTTTACATCTGCTATTGAGAACCACTGTTCTAAATCCTAAGAGTTTTCTGAAAAGAACCTATGCTAACTATACGTGTACTGTGTATCTAACTATATAAATGGCGAGCAACTTCCGCACCCTCGGTGGTGACACCCCACAGCTCTGTTATCGGATAAACAACGCACCGCCAGACCACATGTCGCCTACTGACTCGCCACGGCGGCCGCACTGAATTTACGCCTCGCGTAGGGGACATCTCACTGTTCACTACACCTTTTCCACCGCGCAACATAATTAATTCTACTCACCAAATGTCGGACAAAACGGAAGGGGAGGCAGCTTCGTACCGTTTACAGTGCGCACGACCTCATCACCACAACAGCAGGC
This sequence comes from Gymnoscopelus microlampas, assembly GCF_963454915.1. Classification (NCBI taxonomy): domain Eukaryota; kingdom Metazoa; phylum Chordata; class Actinopteri; order Myctophiformes; family Myctophidae; genus Gymnoscopelus; species Gymnoscopelus microlampas. The sequence goes on along the minus strand of NC_139954.1, from coordinate 43,146,208 downwards.
AGCCGCTGCGGGTTTTTTTTCCTTTTTTTCCAAACTTTTTTTTTGGTCACCATTTTCTCCAGGCACCATTTCTGGTGTAACGTCGGGTGTTTCTTTTCACCAGCCAATCACCTTTCACGTTGCCACGTCCGTTGCCACGTCGCGCTGACGTACGCTAAACAAGCGCTGCCGTGCGCACAATGCAAACGAGCCCAAAGGCGCGCAAAAATAAGCCGACCATTGCTTAGACACAAAGTCAGACCTGGCAACGCAGCCTACGCCAATCATGTGTGAGAGATCTACAAGCTATGGGGCAGAGACGCCACCGTATCTTAGCAACAACTACAGCGCTCACTCTCATTGGTCGTGTCACGCTAAGAGCAGTCTCCAGACAATGGCATCGCAGACAGCTTGCTGTTACTGCTGTAGCCATCACAGGCAGTTGCAGCACGACGGACAGGGCGCTGTGATAGCTGCCATGTCGCTAACGCTAACCTGGTTGTCATGCCTGCAGCGGCTGTGCAATCACTTTGTCAACAATGCACGTTCGTGTGGTGAATGTCTATATTGCTGCTCAGTTCGTCCATTGTAGATGGTGTATGTTTGTGTGTGTCTTCTGGAGAACTATGTAGCTCCACAGCAACTACAGTAACTAACGTAATGGCAGGACCGACCCCCCCCCCCAAATACACGTACTCACAACAACACCAGGCGCCCGCCATCTTGCAGAAAGGGCTGCCATTCGCCAGCTTTCAGAAAAACAAGCAACCACCTTCATATTTTTTTTTTTTTTTTTTTTTTTTTCCTTTTGGAAATTTTCATCCCACGATTTCCGCGCGGACCACCAGGGGGTCCGCGGACCCCCTGGTGGTCCGCGAAACATACAAAATATAATTTCTTCTACTTATTTTTCATCATTTTGTAACTTTTACATTACACTTTCTTACAATTTCTTTTTTTTTTTCCCTTTTTGCAAATGTTACTTACACAATTTCTCTACCCCCATATACACACGCCCACGCGGGCCCCGTGCGCGTACATGCCTCTAACAGCCATAATCCCCATCTATACTGCCCACGTGCGCGTACATGCCTCTAACAGCCATAATCCCCATCTATACTGCCCACTCTGTGCTGCAGCTACACGGATACAGACACAGGGACACGGAGGGACCAACAAACGCAAAGCCCCGTGCGCGGCTGGGGTTGAGGGGGGCGTAGCCCCCCGAAACTCTAGTATATATATATACATACAATGTTTTAATGCGTTAAACATGTCCTGCTCTTGCAGATGTCTTCCTAACCTGTGTGAACACGGAGGCCAGTGTTCCCAGGCCTGGGCAACGTTCTACTGTGATTGTTCAGGGACGGGATACTCCGGAGCCACCTGTCACAACTGTGAGTTCATCATTTAACACCTGCATTTCGTCGCTGTTCGAGCAGAAACCTTGTATCTCTATGTTTTTCCTAAATTAATTCCCTATACCGCATCATACAAGAATGTAGCACAAAAGTAAGGGAGCTTGTAGGTCGGTTATGTTCACTACATTTTAATAGACAGTATATATTGTGTACAAAATGGATGCAATTATTGTTTCTGAGTCAGTCCACCCTGAGTGTGCATAGAGGACATATGGACACACAATGATGACAAACAACAACTGTGCGTGATAATTGTTGCTGTCGGGCAGAAACCTCCATATTGTAACGTTTTAATTAATCAACACCCTACTTGATCAAAAGTGTCACACAAAAGCATCCACAAGCTGGAAACTTTTGAGCTTGTAGATCTGCTACTTTTTGCTATTTTTGAATTTGAATCCTGAAAAGTAACGTTTTTTGACATATCGTCACCTTGCTAAACTAATGGCCATTTTTTTGTCATTTTTTGAGGAAAATTATATTTTTGCTTAAGTCAGCTCTTCATGACACTGGTCACCTCTGGTAAAATCGCCCATCTCCTAATTGAAAAGGATCATGCTGTTCACTCCCCTTTTAGTGACTTTTTTTTGCCTAAGTCACATGGTTTTGTCACTTAAGCCAAATTATTTACTGATATAGGCCATTTTGTAATTTTTGTTTTCTTTTTTTTTTGGCCTAAGTCAGATTTAATCCTATTTAAACCTATTTAAATCTCTTATGTTACTTAACTAACAGACAGTGTTATTTCTATTTAAATAGTCATAATTTGTTATAAACATTTTGGGTGAAATGATTAAGAAATATCATATAGTTTTGTTTTGGATCAGTTTTTTTTTTTTCCTGAAAAACTTTAGTTTAGCAAGGCGACGATATGAGGTTTCCATGCACCCGACAGCAGCGATGTGTCATCGTCACTGTCGGAGCATAAAACATGTGTTCAGTGTTCAGTGTTCACGAGTCAGATCTCCAGTGTCATACCTGTCAATGGAACCAGCTGGATTCACTTATTGTTTAAAGGAATGGTTCATAATATCGCTCAAGCTCAGAAATGTATTTTGGCCCTAAACCATTCAAAGCTTTGTTTTGTCAGTGGTGTAAAGGTACATTTACTCAAGTACTGTACTTAAGTACAATTTTGAGGTACTTTTAGTTTACTGGAGTATTTGTCTATACTTTTACTTCTACTCCACTACATCTCAGAGGTAAATATTGTGCTTTTACTCCACTGCAATTATTTGAAAACTTTAGTTACTTTGCAGATATGAATTATTACATTATAAAACATACATTAACCACTTTAGCCCTAATTTATACCTAGGCTATTTGAAAATAGCCGATCTACAAGTTCACAACGCGTCGCATCGCGACGCGTTGTGAACTTGTAGATCTGCTATTTTCAAGCGTTTTAGTACATTTACTTTAAGTACTTTAAGTGCATTTGATATCAATACTTTTGTACTTTTACTCAAGTAAATTTAGAATTCCGCACTTTTACTTATAACAGAGTACGTCTTCTACTCTGCAGTATTGATACTTTTACTTAAGTAAAACATTTGAGTACTTTTTCAACCACTGCCAACAAAGTTTGAAATCAACTATTTGACACACAGGGAGCCAGTGTAAGGATTTAAGAACTGGAGTGATGTGCTCCTCTTTCTAGGTAAATTAGTAAGGACTCGAGCAGCAGCGTTCTGAATGAACTACAGTCGTCTAACCATTGTTTCTCTCTCTCTCTGTGTGTGTGTGTGCAGCCATCTACGAGTCGTCCTGCGAGGCCTACCGGCTGACGGGCAGCTCCTCGGGCTACTTCTCCATCGACCCTGATGGCAGCGGCCCCCTGGGGGCCACGCGGGTCTACTGCAACATGACGGGTGAGATCAGCCTCCGTCCGTCACCCCCCTGTCGTGCTCATATCCCATAATACTGTTTCCGTACTCTTTCTCACGGGGTTAATCGTGATCTATGAACTGGAGTAATGGATCTGATTGCATTACGTTCTTCTGCTGTAGATAATCCCAATGCGCACGGTGTAATCATAACAGATGTATAGCAAGTCTCTATGCATGCTCTCTGTCTGTGCTCTCTGTCTGGGGGAAAAGCAAAGGCGTCATTTCAGAAAAAAAAAAAAACTAGAAGGTGGCTATAATGGCAACTTCAACTTAAATCTAATAGCCACACTTTCAAAAGCAAGAACTTGTATTGACTAGTCCAAATCATCCTCCACTTCTTGTAATATTTGTTATGTTTGCAACTTACATATAACCAAGGAATGGCGGAGATCGTCGTGTCTTTTGTCAATACCTAATATGAATTAATAAAAATATGATAACAATAAACACATACTACTAATAATAATGATAATACTGTACAACACAAACGTATTTTTTGGGGATTGATTGACATGCAGTCATTGTATCACAGAGGATGAAAACACAATAAAGCCTGAGGGCTTATTTCCATTATGGTCCTCTTCACACACAACAAAAAACACTAAACAGCATAACAAACGACAACACATGCTCCCCCTTAGTGATGTCATGGCCACAATAGAGTAGCCTGGTAAACCCTCCCTCCGGAAATCTCATTTGTAATTTATTTCAGGAGTGAGTCTGGCATGATCGCCCATTCTGCAATTTTGGCTGTGGGCTGGAGTTGGGCAGGAGTAATACCGTTGACTGACAACCCCTTCAGCCAATCAGCAGTGTCCCACTTCAGCCAGTGCATTTTTACCACCTCCAGACTAATGTGACGCAATGGGACTTTTGAGACGGCCATGCCCAAAATAGGTTGCCTTATTCGGGTATGCGTGTCACTGCCCGCCCCTGCCGGTTCTCAAATTTTCTTTTTTTAAATAGGCTCTGTCATGATTAATTGACCACATATATGAAGTTAAACAACTAAATTCTATCCAAACGATATCTTAAAAGTAAATTCCGTGCCTCAAAAAAGAAGTTTGAGAGCGTTTTAAAACCGAAAGTAAAAAGTTTAACTGCCCACAGAAAACAATGGCGGCTCGTTCCATTTTTGTCGGCTGCACTCGGTCCCATTCGGGCTCACTCGAACTCGCCACCTGATTGGCCAACTGTCGCTGTCAATCACAGAACGATGAGCGACGACGCTGATAGGCTCGTCCATTTGGTGAACGGGCTAGAAACGCCCAGACAAGCCTTCAGGCCAGACTCCTTCCTGAAATCAAATGGAAATTAGATTTTCCGGAGGGAGGGGCTTTACCAGGCTAACAATAGAGGTGCCAGGTTGAAAATGGTTCATAAACGTATGGTTGCAGATGATAGAACACATCTGTATACAGTATGTGTGTCACGTGTGACATGTAGATGGATTGAGATGCACTCAGTGCCGATCTAAAATCAGATTAATCAGGCATAATAACTGAATTAGAGAAACTAGACCATACCCGGTCGGCGCAGCGCATCCGTGGGGGGATATGCGCACATGATCTGGCAACCCGGGAGGCAGTTTGTCCCATAGCTGGGCAGCCGCAGCTATGGGACGACATTCTTTGACACAAAAACGCTAATAAGAAGCTGGGATTTGATTAAATGGAAAAACGGGCTTCACAGTTGTGTTCAGATGGTAATGGTCAATGGCTGTGTGCAAAATCAGAGCAATTGGTCCAGCCAGTGAGGAGAACCGGGTAGCTTCACCACCACCACTACAAACGCACGCACAGAGGTTACTAGAATTATAGTAGGATGGAAAAACGGGCTTCACAGTTGTGTTCAGATGGTAATGGTCAATGGCTGTGTGCAAAATCAGAGCAATTGGTCCAGCCAGTGAGGAGAACCGGGTAGCTTCACCACCACCACTACAAACGCACGCACAGAGGTTACTAGAATTATAGTAGGATATGCTAGGGGAGTGGCATTTGGCATGATTGATTGAATGCTTTATTAACAGTTTGCAAAGACAAGCACATGGGAGGGAAGTACAGTTCAATGCCAGGTCTGTTAAAAGGATTGTAGGGCATTTCGAGCTTGTAGATCTGCTGCTTTTGATGCTTTTGTGTGACGCTGTAGTTGAGTAGGGCATTCATTTACGAGAAAAACACAAAAGGTTCATAATATGCAGATAAGAGGTTTCTGCCTGACAGCAGTGGTGGAAAGTAACTAAGTACATTTACTTAAGTACTGTACTTAAGTAAACGTTGAGGTATTTGTACTTGACTTGAGTATTTCCAATTTCCAATACTTTTACTTCTACTCCACTACATCTCAGAGGCAAATATTGTACCTTTACTCCACCACAATTATTTGAACACTTTAGTTACTAGTTACTTTTCAGATGGCATTTATGATATTATGAAACATACACTTCAGCCCTATTTTATGCTTAGGCCATTTGAAAATAGCCGATCTACAAGCTCCGATCTACAAGCTCACAACGCGTTGTGAGCTTGTAGATCTGCTATTTTCAAACATTTTAGTACTTTTACTTTTGGTACTTTAAGTACATTTTGATACCAATACTTTTGTACTTTTACTCAAGTAAATGTTGACTTCCGGACTTTTACTTGTAACAAAGTACTTCTGCATTGCAATATTGATACTTTTACTTAAGTAAAACATTTGAGTACTTTTTCCACCGCTGGGAAAACGGCATCCTGATCACTGTTACTTCTAATAGTGACACTGACAGAGTGGGTAGCAATTAAGTGAGAATTTAGCACTAATACCTCCTACGATTGATTATATGCCCCCTGTTCTAATCAACCCCCGGCCCACCCAACCCCACCCCACCCCTCAGCCACAAGAAGAAGAAAAGAGATCTCATTTTGTTGAGCCTCGTCAAAGCCTGTATCTGCTTATACGAGCCTCTTATGAGACTCATCAGTTTGCGGTGATAAATATCAGTAATAATGTCAGAGGAGTAAAGGAGGCAATTCAAAACGCACAATGTGTCACAGCGCCACGACCCTGCCATTGCTTCAGAGCTGTCTTTCATAAGGGGGTGTGATGTAAATCAGTGCTTCTCAAACTTTTTTTTTAATTTCAAGGACCTCCATAACTCTGAGGGGAAAATAGAACCACTCCCACTCATTTTGCCAGCCTATAGGTTGGCTCAGGGTAGAAGACGGGGTTAAACAACTAAAATGGGACTGGTCTTCAAAATTGAAAATGCAAATTTGCCCGAAATGCCCCCTATATAACACTATATATCTGACTAAATACCTCCAAAAAGTTAGCAACACCTACAGTTACAAAACTAGAGGGAGCGTTAACAACGATCGGGTACCACCCACCTATAAAGCAAACATGGGCAAATTCTCCTTCTACAGCACTGCCACCCAGGTTTGGAATAGTCTACCCCCATCCCTCAAAAAAATGCAGTTTGCTGGGCTCATTTAAATCAGCCCTGAAAATGCACCTTTCAGGAGGCCAAAAAAGGAGGTAGTACCATTTTCCCGTTTGTTGATTTACATTTGTTGTTTTAAATGTTTTGCCTAATAAAATATTCAATCAACCAAAAACCAATTGGACCCATATTATTGAAAAGAAAATAGGAAAGATCCAAGCACTCAAAGAGAGTTGCATCTCACACGTGTTCTGACATTATTTATGGACCTGTGTTTGTTTGTCAGTCTCGTACTTGCCCTGATGAAGACCAGTTCTTGGCAAAACGTACAATTTTTGTCCTCTTTTTCAAGTCGTGGTTCCAGTCGATCCTAGAAGCACCAATCTACGTGTTTATAACTCAACTTGTATCATCTTTTATCACCTGGTTGATCTCTCTCTCTCTCTCTCTCTCTCTCTCTCTCTCTCTCTCTCTCTCTCTCTCTCTCTCTCTCTCTCTCTGTACCCATATTATTGTTGAGTGTGCAGAGAGCAAGGACGTATAACTTCTAATACATGATTATCATTGGATTATTATTAGAAGTGGGTGAAATTTGTTTCTTTTGTGCAACCTCCATTGTTCGTGGGGGCGGGGGATGGGGTAGAGAGAGGGAGCGCAAGGACAAAACCTACTGTAGGAACTAAACGGGTCAAAGATATACATACACATAGCATAAAAGAGCAGCAGGTATGTAGGTGCAAAAAACTAGCAATTCTGGGAGATATATTATTCACTAAAGAAAGTTATGGCATGCATCTTTAACCCATTAAGATCTACAAGCTCATAGCGCAGCACCGAGTGCCGCGCTATGAGCTTGTAGATCTGCTATTTTTGAAAAAAAATCGTGAAAATCTTTGAATATATATTCTTTTAAAGCGAACATTTTTTTACTCAAATCTTTGCTTCTGGGGGGGGGGGGGGGGGGGGTCCATGGAAGAAAATACTTTGAGATGGGGGGGTCCGCCAAATTCATACCGTTTTGGGGGTCCTTGGCATGACAAAAGTTTGAGCACCACTGACACAGAAACGTACGTTTTTCCAGAATACTGTTGGGATTTAGAAGACATTTTGTAGAATGTTCGGCTTCAGGTCTTAATGGGTTTAAAGTGTAACTTATGTGGTCATGTGTGTGTGTTTGTGTGTAGATGACAAGGTGTGGACAGTGCTGACACACAACAGCACGGCTCCAGTGAAGGTCCATGGCTCATCTGTCCAGAAGCCCTACGTCATGAGGTTCAACTACAGCGCCTCGCCAGAGCAGCTGCGCGCCGTCGTCACCGGCTCCGAGCAGTGTCAACAGGAAGTGGTCTACAGCTGCAGGAAGTCCCGCCTCTTCAACACCTGGGGCGAGTGTTGGCATTTTTCTATAGGCTAAGGCTACCCTATAATTAAAATCATTATTATTATTTCAAAGACCGCCATTTTGATATGTATTAGGCCAGCGGCTCTCAAACGTTTTAAGGACCCCCATAACTCTTGAGTGTACAAATCCATTTGGTTTTGTTTTGCCTCTTGTCGGTTGGAAATAGGCCTATTATGTCCAAACCTGGTACTTTTCAGGATTAAAATAAAAAAAATAGCAAGAGTAGCAGCTCTACAAGCTCAAAAAGTCACTTTCGAGCTTGTAGATCTGTTACTTTTTATACTTTTTTGTGATGCTGTAGTATGATCAAGTAGGGTGTTAATTTAGGGGGAAAAATGAAACTCAAAAAGTTAAAATATGGAGATAAGAGGTTTCTGCCCGACAACAACGAACGCTTGATTCTGATTGGTCAGTCATTGAATTCAGCGGTCTGTCATTCAATAATGACCGCCGCTATCAATAACAGACACAGTCGATCAATCTGCGGCGCTCGGTTGTCGTCGTATTCCCCCAGCAGCCATGTAAACAACCGCGTGCGTCATTTTACAGCAATAACCAGTCCATTCTACTGAATGTTTTTGAAAACATCTGAACACTCATCCACTTATGAAAAATGGATGTTTCCAAATCTCTCGTGGAGGGGGAACGCCATGTCACTGATGTGGATAATAATAAACACGTTTGTTATGTCTAAGAAACAGGATCGTTAGAAGAAAAAGAAGGGAAAAAAACATTCTGCCATTTTCAGCCTCACCAGATATGAAATATAATTGCTTTCATTGTTTACTTGACTGCTTCATTAGCTGCCAGACAGTCTGCCAACATACTTAAAAGGTTTATATTCTTTCCTCTTTATAAACATACATGGTTTTTTTTCTATTTCTCTTTTTTGGCCAATATGGGGAAGCCCCCACCCCCCAATAAACGCACACACACACACGTACGCACACGCACACGCACACGCACACACACACACACACACACACACACACACACACACACACACACACACACACACACACACTACATTATGAAACACTAAAGCCCTATTTTATACCTAGGCTATTTGAAAATAGCCGATCTACAAGCTCACAACGCGTCGCATCGCGACGCGTTGTGAGCTTGTAGATCTGCTATTTTCAAACCTTTTAGTACTTTTACTTTTGGTACTTTAAGTACCTTGAGTAAAAGTACATTTGTACTTTTACTCAAGCAAAAGTAAAAGTACATTTGTACTTTTACTCAAGCAACATTTTGAACACAGGCCTTTTACTTGTAACAGAGTCTTTTTTATATTGTGGTATTGCTATTTTACTTAAGTAAAAAATGTCTTAATACTTTTTCCACCACTGCTCACACACACACACACACACACACACACACACACACACACACACACACACACACACACACACACACACACACACACACACACACACACACACACACACACACACACACACACACACACACACACACACACACACACACCACCCCTCATGTCCATTCAACAGCAGCAGGCAACTGCAGCAAATTGTGCATGGGTACAGCACAAACATGCTACAATAGCCAACAATACAGGAACAAACAAAAAAACACTGTCTGAAAATGACAAATATAAAATGCATCCCAATTCGTCATATAGACATCCACCGAACAATAAGCCTTGTTGTGCTGGAAAACAAAGGCCAGTTTGTAAGACGCGAAATAAACTGCTGCACACCGGATCGGGGAAGCTCTCTCTCTCTCTCCCTCCACTATAAATTGTCCTTCAAATGAAAGTAACAGCGACAATCACTGACAGAGCAATACATTTTTTCCCCGGAATATGAGAGGAATTGTCCTTTTATATGAATTATTATCCCCGACATCGCATCCCAACAGCACGACCTTGATATTTTGAAATGTAGTGTACACTTTTGGGGGATGCTTTCATTTAGTGTGTACACACACTTTGTAATGAATGGCAATAAATCATTCACTTGCTCTTCATTAATGTCAGGATCGGTTGGAGACGGGAAATAATTATAGATTTGGGTTTCCTGGGAGGAAGGCCAGGTTAATAATTCAAGAACACGGGGAGGCCCGTAAAGCGGGCATAGATCTGCGTCTCAAATTGAGTAAGTAGTAAGTGGTTGCTGCTGTCTTGTTTTTCCAGTGAAGTTAAAGTCATCTCGGGGAAATTGGCTATGCTACGTGCTTAAACACGGGGAAATTGGATTATGTGTTTACTGTAAGAGAGCGGGACGGCTAGCACACCGCAATAAGCCTTTGTGCCAGGAAGGGCTCATCTATGGATAATTATCTTTGAAAAACAAAACAAAACAGTTTGACCTCAAACATCGTAGGCAGGGGGGAAAGAACTGCTTTCTACTGGAATATATATTTGATACACACTTGGGAGTCAGTGCTGCAGGTTTGCTATTCACAACTTTTGTTGTTGTTGTTTTGTAGCTTTTTACACCTTTTTCATGTTATGCCATACCCCCCCCCCCCCCACACACACACACACATTTGTGTGTTGTCACTACAAAGTAACAGTAATGGAGTAAAATAGGGGTCTTCAACGTTTTCAGGCCAAGGACCCCCTAGCTGAGAGAGAGATGAAGCAGGGACCCCCTCTATATTGTATTAAAAAATGTGTTTCAGATTTAACTGTTTTTGTTTACTTGGTCTGCTCTTTTTTCCCTCTACACCAAACACCTCTTTGCCAAAAATAGCCGATCTACAAGCTCACAACGCCTCGCAGCGCGAGGCGTTGTGAGCTTGTAGATCGGCTATTTTTGGGCAAAAGTTCTCCTCAGAAAAGGGATGCTAGGGTTCAAGTGGTTATGGTAAAAACATAAATCACATCACACAAAGATTTGGCGGACCCCCTGTAGTGACTCTGAGGACCCCCTAGGGGTCCCGGACCCCCTGTTGAAGACCCCTGGAGTAAAACATCCAATATTTACGCCTGAGATGTAGTGGAGTAGAATAATGTAGTATAATGTATACAACAAGAAGGAAATAAGTACAGTACTTGAGTAAAATGTGCTAAGTTACTTACTTTGCACCACTGGGGGAGGAGCTTAGAGAGCGTCTTGGTGCTGAGGTTCCTAAAAAACACAGCTGTGAAACAAGGGCCACTTTAAACACCTGCTGAAGCTTAATGAGGCCTGGCTGACTGACATGGCTAAGGGCCTCCCTGACAAACCACCCATGCCTCGGGAACGGCAGCGGACGCCTCACTACATTTCAGGGACGTCACAGGCTCTCAGAAGGTGGGGGGGATGGACTTTCGGTGGATTATTACTATACCCCTTATTTTACACTTTGGCTATTCAAAAATAGCAGATCTACAAGCTCTTAGCGCGGCACCGAGTGCCGCGCTATGAGCTTGTAGATCTGCTATTTTTGAAACATCGTGAAAAACATTTGTAACTGTCAAATGTAAATACATTTTGTATTTTCAAAATTTTGCGTTTTTTGGGCGGATTTTTTTTTCCCGTGTTTTGGTTACTTTATTTTGGGGTTAGGGTTAGGTTATTTAATTCTTATTTTTCCCTGATTTTACCGATTTATTATCAAAACATTTTTATTTTTTTTTCCAAAAGTGGGGGGTATGAAATCACGGATCTGTGACAGTGAGGGTGTCGCGTCTTACGCACAGTGAATGGCCGTGACGCACCTGCTACATTTCTTTGATCACACTACCCATGGCACTGTTCTAGCGGTGACATCCCCTCTGACTCCACCTGCTGATGGCTGTGGTGGGTTTGTGGGGTTTTTTTTGTGGTTGCTTCCTGGTTGCGTTTTGTCTAGCAGGTGTGGATCGTCAGCACTTTCACCTGGGCCCGCTGCACCCTATAGCAAAGATATTCAATCATTAAAGATATACGCCATCCCAATTGGAGCCACTATAGAGGCAAAATGGTACATAAATCCGACAAATGGTCTCCTTAAGTGGGCGCCGGCTGATCTCGCGAACGTCCTATGTTTACTGGTGCTAGCGACCCGCCGACACACTCTCCATCCCGGATTAACCCTTCGTGGTGCCCGGTGGTACGACCCGTTACACTTTTGCCCCCCCGCCATTTGGTGCCCCCCTCCCAAGGTTGGTGTCCTGTGCTGCAGCACCTAAAGCCCTTGCATTAAGCGTGCTGATTTTGAGATGGGGGGGGGGTCCGCAGACAAAAACATATCATTTTGGGGGTCCTTGACATGTTTGAGAACCACTGATATTATAGCAACATAAGTTGTAATGCGATTAACTGCTGTTAGAGACGGTACTCCTCTGTCCTGGTGGGTGGACCAGGTTGTAATGTGGTGGGTGGACCAGGTTGTAATGTGGTGGGTGGACCAGGTTGTAATGTGATGGGTGGACCAGGTTGTAATGTGATGGGTGGACCAGGTTGTAATGTGGTGGGTGGACCAGGTTGTAATGTGATGGGTGGACCAGGTTGTAATGTGATGGGTGGACCAGGTTGTAGTGTGGTGGGTGGACCAGGTTGTAATGTGATGGGTGGACCAGGTTGTAGTGTGGTGGGTGGACCAGGTTGTAATGTGGTGGGTGGACCAGGTTGTAATGTGATTAACTGCTGTTACAGACGGTACTCCTCTGTCGTGGTGGGTGGACCAGGGAGGAGAGAGGAGGACCTACTGGGGAGGATTCCTGCCTGGAGTTCAGCAGTGCTCCTGCAGCCTGGAAGAGAACTGCATGGATATGAACTACTTCTGCAACTGTGACGCCGACACTAATACATGGTACGTGTGTACACTGATACGAGGCACAGACATGACATTTGACCTCTTCACACTCACACTCACACTTCACACTCTTCATTTTTTCCTGAAAAGCCTCCCCCTCCCCCTTTGTTGGGCCTGATTTGCTTAGTGTGTGTGAAAAGAGGCCAATTTGCACCTGTCACCATTTCACACTTGGCAAATCCCCCCTTTCTCAGTGACAATGCTTGGGCAATTCACTGAAGTGCCAATGGCAGGGTCTCTGAAACTTTGGAATGTCACATCTGTATGTGTACACATAATATACAGTACATATGTATGTGTATTATACATGTACACATATACATGGTATGTATCGCCTATTTCAGTGCCTTTTGGGCTGAAGATATTTTTTCAGATTGCCTGTTATAGCGCCACCAGGAGGCAGATTTTTGCATTTTGTTTTATATTACTCCTACAGATTGTGTCCAAACATCTCACAAATCGGTACACATTATCTCTATAGTCATGTGATCAAGGCGGATCTGTCCGATCTTTCATATTCCATTCTGATTGGCTAAGATTGGCTTCCAAAGTTTGCACGAGTGGCTCGTTTTGAACAAAATGCCTCAAATCTTGAACGCAGTGTGCAATGGCGTGACATTTGCATGCACATTCCCACTAGGCCGAGCAATAAATGCCACACTTCTCACATTGCCCTGTTATAGCGCCACCAGCAGGAACATTTTTGCAAAACATTTTTCTTTCAACACAATGCCTCAAATCGGTCCGATTGTCGTGAAAGGCCGAGGAAGAAATGGCACCCTTTTCACATTCGCCTATTATAGCGCCACCAGGAGGCCACAATAACAATAACCTCCGAGAAGCTTTTTCTAGTTCATAATGTATAGTTGTAAGGGTGGTTCTAGAGGAGACACCAAATGTAGCTTTTGGGTCTCCAGTTGAAAAGGTTTTCAGGAACCCCTGATATAGAGGACATGCAGATCAATGACCATGTGACCTTTGTATTAGACCAGTGGTTCTCAACCAGTGGTCCCGGGACCGCCAGTGGTCCTTGAGGGGGTTCCAAGTGGTCCCCAACTAAATGATGGAGAGTGATTAGATCTTTAACTCTTCAGAGCATAAAATGAAACCAAATAAGAGTTACATTATTATCTGCATTACTTAATGCAGGGGTCTTCAACAGGGGGTCCGGGACCCCTACGGGGTCCTGAGAGCTACTATAGGGGGTCCGCCAAATCTTTGTGTGATAGGAACTTTCTTTTTTACATTAACCACTTAAACTCTAGCATTCCTTTTCTGAGGAGAATTTTTGCCAAAAAATAGCAGATCTACAAGCTCACAACGCCTCGCGCTGCGAGGCGTTGTGAGTTTGTAGATCTGCTATTTTTGGCAAAGAGGTATATCGTGTAGAGGGAAAAAAGAGCAAACCAAGTAAAAAGCTCTCAGCTAGGGGGTCCTTGGGCTGAAAACGACCCCTGACTTAATGAAATAATTGATATTTTGATAAACGTTTGCCTGTTATCTCTCCTATGGTATCAACATCAATACAGCTGGAATTGTGGACAAAATCTTATCCAACGATAAGAAAATATTTTAAGTCTTGGGTCTGAGAGTCTAAATCTCATCAAACGGTGGTCCGTGGCTCAAATGCCGAATACATAACCTTGATGTGAAAAAGGTTGAAAACCACTATATTAGACGACAAAACTCTACTCCTAGATTTGAGCACCATACTGGCCAAAGCGTCAAATCCTGCCCAAGTCTATATCTTCTATTAAAGATCCATTCCCCTGAATCACACACTGCTACTGCTTTCCGAGGTTAACACATCTATGATTAAGTTCTGAACTGCCTGAATGGAGTTATGTTACAACATTGCTGCATTTAAAAGTGGGCTGTATCAAGGCTAGTACAATGACACTAGCTGATACAAAATATGAGACTCACAACTCACCTTTAAAAGACCCGATCAAAAAGACAAGGCCACCTCATTTCTGCTCACCCAACCGGCAACAGAGTCATTTTAGGCATTGACACTTTTAAACGCCTTTTAGGGCATTCTGCCCCTGAACATTTTCATGTCAAGAACCCCCAAATGAATATGTATTTGCACCACATACCCCTGTTTGAAACAATGTTGTGCAAGCGATCGACCCCATATGGGAAGATTTTTCTGCATTCTGCATGGGGACTACTTTTTTTCTTAGGTACTGATGACCTTTTGAACACAGACCTTGTACATTGTGGTATTACTAGTTGTACTAACATCTGAGTACTTCTTTTTGGCATGACGTACGTGTGCCAAGCCGGCACGCGTGCACGCACACACACAGTACAGTACAGTAAGTACATTTTTGAGGCATTTTGACTTTACTGGAGTATTTCCAATTTTCAATACTTTTACTTCTACTCCACTACATCTCAAAGGCAAATATTGTACTTTTACTCCACAACATTTATTCGAAAACTTTAGTTACTTTGTAGATTTTGATTATTCTTACAAAACATACATTACCCACTTCAGCCCTATATACATTTTGGCCATTTGAAAATAGCAGATCTACAAGCTCTCAATGCGTCGCATCGCGACGCATTGAGAGCTTGTAGATCTGCTATTTTCAAAATATTGTTATACATTTATACAAAACTTGAAATGGGACATTCTGCGTAATGAGTATACTTTCTACTTTTGGAACTTTAACTCAAGTACATTTTGAATTCCGGACTTTTACTTTGCAACAGAGTACTTCTACATTGCAGTATTGATACTTTTACTTGAAATAGAAGATGTGAGTACTTTTTCCACCACACACACACACACACACACACACACACACACACACACACACACACACACACACACACACACACACACACACACCGACCGACGTATGGCGCGGCCGACCGACCGGCCTCTTATCTTACCGGCTCTTCCATCACTATCTCTGATGGGATCAAAATAGCATAGCAGCGCCGACATTGATATGTATTATTGTCCACTTCTTTTCCAATTTCCTCCCCAGATTGGATGCTGCAGCACTCCGTCACACGTCGCACTAGATTTCCAAAGTGCTGCGTCCAGACGAGAGAGAGAGGGAGGGAGAGAGAGAGAGAGAGAGAGTAGAGTAGAACGTTTCCTGATTGTTTCAATCTCCCATCAGTCTTCTCCTTTCTCCTCCATCTTTTATTACAGGGCTAATGACACTGGAGTCCTGTCCTACAAGGATCACTTACCGGTGACTCAGATTGTGATTGGAGACACCAACCGAACGGGCTCCCAGGCCGTGTACCGCATCGGCCCGCTGCGTTGTTATGGAGACAGTAGGTGAACTGTTAAAAAAAAAAACGCTTTTCGCAGACACGCTCGCTGCATTAATGTGTTTTTTGCTGACAAAACTCCCTCGTTGAACCCTGTTTTCTGAAAAGTCTGAAAATTCTACTCCTCATCCCCCATGGCCATTAGCCTGGGATCCAGCCTGCTTCGCTACGTTCGGCGGACTTTTTTTTCTCTCTTCGCTTATCAGTCTGGAATGCCTCCTATCTCCAAGGGAGGCGGGACATGGCATACGGCTGGAATCGTGCCGTGGCTTCTGATTGGTCTGTGGTGCGGGGCGGGACAAAACAAACGGTGTGATCGTTGTGATTCGTCATTCGTTTGAACAACATCCAATCAGCAACGACGTTGCCTAACGTAACATATGTAGTTCCAGTGTAGTTCTGCAAAACGAGTCAATAGAAGGCTTTCCAGACTGATAAGCGAAGAGAGAAAAAAAAGTCTGCCGAACGTAGCGAAGCAGGCTGGATCCCAGGCTACATGGCCATGGCCTATCACTTCTTGTTGCCCTCTTTTTTTTAAGCAGTGTTAGCCTGCTTCTACATCTGACTTTGTGTGTTTGTATGTCTGTCTGTTTGTGTACGGCATAAACGGCTGAAACTGATCGTACCACAAAATTGCAACTTTGGTGAGGGGGTGCATTTTCAGAGCATGTATACTTAATTAATTAGTCGATTGTGTTACAATACAACTAACGTAGTATACTTCCTCTAGTCTCTTCCTAAGGCCAAAATATCAGCCTTTCACGTAAGATAATAGTCTACGTTATCTAATTCTAATACCTACCAGGATGAACCCTACTGATTTTGGTGACCCTCCATGGCTTTTCCTCCAGTGCCACCCTTCAGCCTTCAGTTCCTGTTCAGCGTAAAGAAAGACCTCTTTTTTTTTGCCTTTTATACTCAAGCATCTAATTTATTCTCCATCTTAGAATGGCGTCGTGCACCACATATAGCACATTGGTTCTCAAAGTGGGGTCCTGGGACCCCCAGGGGTACTTGAGGGGGTTCCAGGGGGTCCCCAGCTAAATGATGGATAGGAACCAAATGGACCCTTATGGGTCTGTAACTTTGAGAGTGTACAAATGGAACCAAATGGACCCTAACGGGTCCATTTGGTTCCATTTGTACACTCTCAGAGTTAAATTAACATTGATTTTACAATATAAATTGGGGTCCCAGGGATAGAAATTCCATTAAATGAGGGTCCGTAGCCTAATGCATGTCAAACTGGGTGTCCTCTTGAAATTAAAATGGTTGAGAAACACTGGTAGCTAGCAGTGACAAATCTTCTCTTATGGGGGTCACTGGCATATCTTTTGAAATGGGGGTCCGCGGGCTAATAAGTGTCAATTTGGGGGTCCTTGACATGAAAACGTTTGAGAACCACTGATATAGCAGATCTAAGCTCGTGAGATTGTAGCTCGGCTTTCAGTGCACGGCACTGTCATACGGAACAGTATAAATCCAGCCTAATGGGCCTATTTTGAGGCAGGTAGGTTGGCGTGCAGGTAGGTGTGTAGCCTGCATTGACAATTTCCGGAGTTGAAGTGGTTTGTTATTTTTCCGTGTGTGTGTGCGTGTGTGTGTATGTGCGTGTCCGCTGCCCGTCTGCTTGGACCAGGGCTACAGGCATCTAGCGAGGCGTATTGCTATTTTCGGCTCACTTTAGTTGGCGAGTGGAGATGTACGCAGATAGATGTCTGCAAAAATCACACAGGCCTACTTCATGTTATATATGCTCGTCTGCAGGGTTGGATTTTCTAGGGCAGTGGGTCTCAAACTTTTATTTGTCAAGGACCCCCAAATTGATATATATTTGGCCGCGGACCCCCATCTGATTTTTTTTTGTGCCAGGGACCCCCAGAAGACAAGATTTGTGTAAAAAAAACAAAATCAAAATTTTCCAAACACTTTCAAGATTTTTCAATAAAGTAAAAAAAATAGCAGTACAATGTACAAGCTTGCACCGTGGCACGAAGTGGTGCGCTTGTATATGGTTTCAGCCCGACAACAGCGATGTCTGCAAGTGTGTAGAAAGCTTTTAGATCTGTTATTTTCATTATCGCACAACTGCATAATAGGGCTTGAGTTGATAATAACTTGCATCAATGGAAACAAGCAGCGCGTAGTGATATGCGAGGAAGGGCAGAATACTCCCAGCCAAGTAGCGAAATGGGGGTTGGATTACAGGCTGAATATATTATCAGTGTAGCAGGAGGATTCAATCATGAGACCGATCTAATGATCACTTTTCATCACCTTTAAGAGCAGTGCGCTGTACTCAGGAGCCCAGGGCTATGCTGGTATAATTTCCACAGTGTCATGAAAGAAAAGCCTTGGGAATTACATTTGTCCCAAAAGCAAAATGATGTCCTTGTGCGGGACATGCAGATTCATCAAACACCTCAAGCAGACCGCCAAGGGCAGATTATTTTAAAAAAAAAGAAAATAATAAATGTAGTTACCGCAATACTTGTGACACTGGTCCTATGTATGTGTGAAGCGTTGCTCAGTGCAAAGCCCAGTTCATAATGACCTCCTAGGACTATGAATAACATTCCAATGAAATCCAATTACCAGTGGTGGAAAGTAACCAAGTACATTTACTTAAGTACGGTACTTAAGTGCAATTTTGAGGTATTTGTACTTTACTTGAGTATTTTCAATGTCCAATACTTTTACTTCTACTCCACTACATGTCGGGTCCAAATATTGTACTTTTTTACTCCACTACAATTATTTGAAAACTTTAGTTACTAGTTACTTTTCAGATATAAATGATTACATTAGAAAACATACATTAACGACTTTAGCCCTATTTCATACATAGGCTGTTTGAAAATAGCCGATCTACAAGCCCACAACGCGTCGCATTGTGAGCTTGTAGACCACAGCTATAGTTAACGTAGCATCATAATCATTTGAACCACTTTATCCATTTATATGTTGGCTATTCAAACATAGCAGATCTACAAGCTCACAACGTTCGCAACACAATGCGTTGTGAGCTTGTAGATCTGCTATCTTAGATCTGCTAAATTTGCGAAGAGATTTGGTGTAGGGGGGGGGGGGGGGGGGGGTAGAAGAGCAGTGCCAACTTATAGGTCTGTTTTACAAAGTATAGAGTGTCCTAAGTGGTTCAGACACTATGAACTGTTTTACCTCCATCTTCCCCGTTCTGTCAATTTGTTCAAACACTCTGTTTCCCTTTTTGGACATTCCATTTTGTTCTCTCTCCATTGCTTTGTGGAATGTCTCTGCTTTGAGCCAAGAGACCTAGCTGTCACCTTGCTTATCCCATTCAATCCGGGAACGCATACCGTGTCATTTTAGATTTTTAGCTGTAACCATTATTCTATACTTTGGGATATTCAAAAATAGCAGATTTATAAGATTTTTTTTTTATTTTTTTTTAAATGTGTGCAAATCTTTTTTTCTTTTTTTTTTTGCGAACATTTTTAACTCAGATATTTGCTTCTGGGGGATTCTACAAATATTTTCTAAATCCTAACAGTTTTTCTGAAAAAAAAAGAATTATGTTGCTATAATAAATAGTGATTCTCGAAATGTTGTGACCCCCACAATTATATGTATGTATGTATTGTTCGCGGACCCCCCATCTCAAAACATTTTATACAGAAGCAAATATATATACAGTATTTTTATTTTTTTTCAAAAATAGCAGATCTACAAGCTCATAGAGCGGCACGCTATGAGCTTGTATATCTGCTATTTTTGAATAGCCAAAGACATCTAAAATGACACAGATGCGTTCCCGGATGGAATGGGTTATCAGGGGACCCATCTGAAACTGGCTTCCTTTTGACTTTGAAATGCACTTTATTGAGCCTGGCTTTAGACGCAACACGCTATCACATTAAAAGAAAACTTTTTTTAATGCTCAAAGTCCACTCTGATGTTTCACAGTCTGTCAGGCTGCGTCTGATGGACTTTGGATTTTTTTTGCCTTTTGTTCTTTTTGCTCAGTTGTTCTTCTGTCGGTGTCGATGCTTTGAGGGAAAATACACACACAGACCGCTTTCATGCTTTCAACATACTTTTTCATACGGTCTACATGGAATGGATCCTCTCTTACCAATCCACACTCTATTTCCACTTTAAAGGTTTCATGACATCATGTTCCTATTGTTTTTATTTTGGGGGGGTTTTCTGACCTCAATTACACCCAAAAAAACTGAACTTTGAACATTCAGTGGATTTTTCTGTGGTCGGGGGTTTTCCGAATAATTAGGCTCAGAAAGGTGGTGTGATTGGCCTGTGGACTTTAATGTCACAGTCCATTAAGCCCCCTCCCCCCCCCGATCTTTCCCCTTTGGGGGGGGGGAGAGCAGAGGCGATGATTGACAGGCAAAATCCCTCAACCGTGATACCCGCAGGCAAATAGTACTATTTTTTTTTTCTTCATTACAGCTGAAAGGCCCTCAGAACACAGTTCTGAAGGACCATGATGTCATGACCTGGCTCACATCATGACAAAAAGGGAGACGACACACAGAATTAAACTTAACGTTCTTATATTTATAACTAAAAAAGGACAATAAAGGTGCATAAAGTATGAGATGTGAATAGTCAGTGATATCAGTAGTGTAAAGTGTGTTGGTGCGGGTGCAAAAGCAACTAAACCAAACCAAACAAATCCAAGCACTGTTGCCTGTGTAGGAGAGAAAGAGAGGATATTCTCGGCCAGCCTGCTTTTATACCCAAGGGGATGATTGGGACCAGGTGTGTCTCATTCCCAAGACACACCCCAGCAGGCTGGCCCTCCACAGGAATAGACGGATTTCCGCGCGACGTCATCACAGAGCAGAATGCGCAATCTGCGCATGCTCGGGGAAAACGAATTGTTGCGCCGTTCACTCTGTTGTTATGTTCGGGAGTTAGATAGCCATAATTCTGCTATTAAAGGCATAATAGGCATAATGCTGCTATTATATACAAACAGATCCAACTTCCGACAAATCATTTTTATTGAGTAAACAAGGTATTACAAACTGCATAATTTAATCTACTTTCATTAAACCCGGTGAAGATCATTTATTTTATGAATGGACATTTGACCAGAGCTGCTGCGGGTAATGGCGCCCTCTATAGGCTACCCCCGGATCTGCACGGTCATATCCTCTCATGTTTACTAACAGGAAACCTGTCTATAGAGAACAATATTAGAATCACAGCAACACTATACACCTATAGAGTGTGCCAACGCGTCGTCACCACGGGGGGGGGGGCGCGGCATAGTAGCGCAGACATGTTTGTTTTGGGCAATGTTAAGTCAACCTGGTTTATACCCCTCAAAGATGTCCGCTGCTACCAAAAGACACTTGTTGACGCCCCCTTCAGGATTTTTGGCACGCTCTATACTAGGATGGGTCATCACAATGATATAAAGACTTTGAATGTTTTGTACACCAGCATGTCATGAAACCTTTAACCACTAGAAACCGTCTCTACTTAGTAAACTAATACTTGGCTTCCGCCATGAAGATCACAGGTAGTACAACATTTTAAACATGTTGCACAAAAATCATAGCTAACACTGTTTTTTTTTTTTAATACTAGATCTACAAGCTTCCAAGAAAGCAAGGTTGGGAACCACTGACTTAGTTGATCGGGGTTGGTTCTGGACTTGATCCACTCTTTTCCCCCCTCTCTACATGTCGTTGCTGTCGAGCAGAAACCTCTTATCTCCATATTCTAACTTTTAGTGTTTTTTCGTAAATTAACACTAAACTAACGTTAGCATCCTCGCGCCTCATTTTGAGCTTGTAGATCTGCTACTCTTGCTACTTTTGAATCCTGAAAAGTAACAGTTTTGAACATGAGGTTTCCACCCGACAGAGACTATAAATAGCCTGTCTACTGCTTGTATATCAGGGTTTACATAGGGAATAAAAAATACACAGAACAACATACAATTACTAAAAACCAAGCTGACTTATACATGTGTTTTCTTTGTACATAAAAATGGTTATAATGTACCTGTCATAACCTGGTGTCTTTCAGAGTGGATCTGGAACGCTGCCTCCTTCTACCAGGAGTCGTCCTACCTGCACTTCCCCACCCTGCAGGCTGAGCTGGGCTCTGACATCTCCTTCTACTTCAAGACCAGCTCCCCCTCAGGAGTGTTCCTGGAGAACCTGGGCCTCAAGGACTTCATCAGAGTGGAGCTCAGCTGTGAGTACATACACTAATCTGCAAGTGTACCAAGGGGCTAGCATCCGGCCTGTAAATTGAGGCTATATAGGAAGAGACAGTTCCATATGAATGGCCTGTAGTCTCTCTGTTTCACCGCTGTTTCACCCCTGCTGGTGTCAGAAGCAATTAGGCTCCATTCAAGCGGATGGGTTTTTGCCGATCTTTACACTTGTTTTCATTATACACGTTGTCGTAAATACTATATGCTTCCAGTCGCTAGTTTAAAGTCTTCTTTCAATCACCATGATATGCATTTTGGTAAATTATGGTCCCATTTATATAAAAATGTATGATAAAGCAGGGTTTGCTGTAGGAGTGGCTTCCTTGTGATGATTTTGATTGACAAGCTACACAACTAATAGCATTAATTCCCACCCCCGGCTCTGATCCCAACCAATAGCATAAATTTCCAAGTAAATCTTTTGGACCGAATATAGAAAGATGGCGGATTTGAAATCGCTTAAAAATAGGCTTAATTGACGGTCTGTAGAAACCAGGGGCGTGACGCTGTCCAAATTTTTTTTACGGTCTGTGAGCTGTACGCACATGACTTTTGAGGAGAACCATGCATGGACAATATGGGTTTGTACAGAGACTGGGTCCGGTAACGGCGTGGGGTGACACAGATCTCAGACGTCAAGTAACTATTTTATGAGAATACAAGAACGCTCGCCCCAAAGCATGCTCACCCCAGTCAAATCCGGGGACCTCGGAACGGTCGTCCCCTCCAGGTGTTCCTGGACACCAGAACCTACTCGGCCACATTTGACGTCTCGGGGGCACCGAGACTAGGGGGGGGGGGGTGATTTGCAATTCGACGTAACTCTTAACGTCGCTGAGTTGGCTGAAACGTTCGGCACGGCGATTGCGGGGCGATTGTGTTTTGGGGCGAGCGTTGCGGTTACCTTCAAGGATGCCAGTCGTCTATGATGTATCTATGACACATGACTCCATTATGTGGGCAAAGACTTCAGCCTGATTTGACTGCCATTCACTTCCTACAGAGGCCATGGCACTGAAAGAGTCTAGCTGAAGACGTCATCCGTTCCCGAAAATTGGGCAATTCCGAGCCCCTTTGACTTCAATCATGAGTGAAAAGTTCAAGTTAAATATTTCAAAAACTAGAAGAATATATGTGAACAAAGATTAATGGGGTTCTATGTTAGCCTAGCTAGCCGCCGTGTGTACAAGAAATGAGTGGTTTGCGAGATTAGCTCCAGCCAGATGGACAGACCCTTAATAGAGGGCTGTAGGACTGGAGCACTCAGTTTGCTTCAAGGCTTTGAATAAGTTGCAAAGCAAACATACCAAGCATAAAGGTTTGGACACAGCGTGTCGTCTCGAGAGTCTGTCATTTGATTACGATGAAAGCCTCGAAGCACATGGAGTGCTCCGGGCAGCTGGGTAACAGGCACTCAGAGGAGGCCCATAGAACTGGTTTTAACCCGTTAAGACCGGGATCGCATCTGTGTCACTTTAAGATTTATTTGGCGATTCAAGAATAGCAG
>NC_139954.1:43007432-43117105 GCF_963454915.1 Gymnoscopelus microlampas | reverse complement strand
AGATTTGTTTTTATTTTCTGCCTCTAAGCCAAATGAAGCGTACCTGTGAGGTGTGAGTGGGATTGCAACGTTGTGTAAGCAAAGCTAATCGATATTTAAATCATGAGTTAAATATGTCGGACAATTATGTCGGGTGGAAATCCGATTATGCAAGGGATAATGTACATTCTTGAGAGCAACGTTTAGTTGTAATTGACATGGGCTGTCATGTTAGATACAGCATAAAAATCAAGCGGCGCAGGTTGATATGAGCAGGTGCTCTGCGTCTTAATTATCATTATCCAGAAATAACACAACCGCTGGATTCAGTGATTGACCAATCAGAATCAAGCATTCAACCAAGCCGTGTAATAAGTATGTTTATGCCATCATGTATGCCGAATAAACTCCCCATACATTGTACTGTAATTGGGAGTTTATTCGGAGGGTTGAGATGAAATTGAGCTGCATTTCAAAGTCATTAGACAGACGATACGCGGTTTAAATTAATTGGGGGCTCTTTAACCCATTAAGACCGGGAACGCATCTGTGTGTCATTTTAAGATTTCTTTGGACTATAAAATAAATAGCAGATATACAAGCTTGTAGATCTGCTTCTTTTTTTTAAAACGTGATTTAAAAAATATATATATATGTTTTAAGGCGGACATTTTTAACTCCGATCTGTGCTTCTGGGGGTCCCTGGAACAAAACATTTTGAGATGGGGGTCCGCGGCCAAATACATATCTAAAAATGTTTTCTAAAATCCATAACAGTTTGTTGCTCAGTGGTGGTGATCCAACTTTTCTATGTCAAGGACCCCCAAAATGATATGTATTTGGGCCCCTCATCTCAAAATATGTTGTTCCAGCGCCCCCCCCCTCCAAAACAAAGATTTGAGTTAAAAACGGACGCTTTAAAAATGTATATTCAAAGATTTGCACACATTTTTAAGATTTTTTCAAAGAAATAGCAGATCTACAAGCTTATAGCGCGGCACTCGGTGCCGCGCTATGAGCTTGTATATCTGCTATTTTTGAATAGCCCAAAGAAATCTGAAAATGACACACAGATGGTGCGTTCCCGGTCTTAATGGGTTAAAAAGAAACCATAGCATTTTACACACACTATACATACAGTACTGTATATATTGAGCTATTGATGATGACGAGTCCTCTCCTCGCCTCGGCGCTGCTGTATGTATATTGCTGCGCTACATGCTTCAGATGTTGACGGGGGAAGTTCTGTAGCCATATTTTTCCGCTCTCTCCACAGCCTTGTACTTTTGTGAGGCGGAGTATTTGCACCTGAATAAAACGCCCTTGATGTATTCACATCGAAATTGAATGCTGTCCCTGCGTTTATTTAATTTTTTTCCTCCCGCTGAAAGCCCCTGAAAGTACAGTATTTCTGTGGCGAGCAACTTAAAAGTGAACACCCCCCCCCCCCCCCCCCCGTCTTCAAACAAGTAAATAGCGTCGCGGTCGGGGAAAGAAACCTCTTATCTCCATATTCTAACTTTTTGTGTTTTTCCGTGAATTAACGCTCGACTTGATCGTTTCGTCGCCGTCGCCATGGAAACCTTGTATATCCGTATCTCGACTTTTTATGTTTTTTTGTCGTTTAATGTCCTACTAATGTCATACAAAAATGTCAAGCTCAAGTGGTTGAGGAGAGCCGATCTACAAGCTCACAATGTGTCGTGGCGTGTCGACAGTGGTGTAAAATAACTAAGTACATTTACTCAAGTACGGTACTTAGGTACAATTTTGAGGTATTTGTACTTTAATGGAGTATTTCCAATTTTCAGTATTGATACTTTTACTTAAAGGGAAACTTCACCGATTTTCAACCTATCTTCATATAATTGCCCTCACTAATACTCATGATAAAATGGTACCATTTTTTTCTACTTGGTCTGTGTCTCATAGGAGGGCTGTGGACAGTCCAAAAACCTGTCACCAGTGACATCATCGTTAGGCATGATTTTTTTTTCCAACAAGATTTCACATTTTTTATTTCGATTTTTATTAACACGAGAGAAATGGCTTCTTTTATTGCATTGCAACTTTCCAGGAATAGAAAGCCTGCAGTTTCTATTAGCTTGGATTCCTCATTGATGATGTCACTGGTGACATGTTTCTGAACTGTCCACAGCCCTCCTCTGAGACACAGACCGAGTAGAAAAAAATGGTACCATTTTATTATGAGTATTAGTGAGGACCAATTATATGAAGATATGTTGAAAATCGGTGAAGTTTCCCTTTAAAACATACAAACACAAAACATTTCAGAAAAATTGTCCATTTCATTTCCTGAAAAGCAACGGTTGTTCTGGACATACAAGGTTTATCCACCCGACAGCGAGAATTATAAAATATGGAGAATCTTCACCCTGTTCCGTCTATGTTGAGGGCTTTTTATATAATAAAACAAAAAAAAATCCCTCCCTCCGTCTGTCTGTGCACATGTGTGGGCGAGAGATGTTCTCACATTCTCTTCCCACATAGAAGTCAAGACTTGTTACGAAACTTGGTACGGAAATCGCACCGGAGCGCTCCGCTCAGATAGCCCGGGCGCTCAGGCAGAGGCAGGCAGCGGCGGCGTATATAATTATTCAATATATTCAAGTGAATACATTTTAGGACCGAGCCGAACGGAACGGGGGAAGAAGTAGTAGTGTTGTGCTCGCTTTGCTATCGTCAGGTAGGTTGCTGCTCTAACCCATTAAGACCTAGAACTGTGTCATTTTTAGATTTGAGCTAAAAAGCATTATTTTACAGTTTGGGCTATTCAAAAATAGCACATATACAAGCTCATAGCGCGGCACCGAGTGCCGCGCTATGAGCTTGTAGATCTGCTATTTTTGAAAAATCGTGAAAATGTGTGCAAATCTTTTAATATATATTGTTTTAAAGCGAAAATGTTTTACTTGAATCTTTGCTTCTGGGGGTCCCTGGAACATATATTTTTAGATGGGGGTCCGTGGCCAAATACACGTCATTTTGGGGGTCCTTGACATGGAAAAAAGAACCACTGATATTATGGCGACATAAGTTTTTTCAAAAAACTGTTAAATCCCCCAGAAGCAAAGATTTGAGTTACAAATGTTCGCTTTTCTAACTCAAATCTCAAGATTTGCAAAAAAAAAATAACGATTTTTCAAAAATAGCAGATCTACAAGCTCATAGCGCGGCACTCGGTGCCGCGCTATGAGCTTGTATATCTGCTATTTTTGAATAGCCAAAGTCTAAGATCTGTAAAGTCTAAAAATGCGACACAGACGCGTCCCAGGTCTTAAAGGGCTAATATTCCGGCTAGCTCTCCCGGAACGGAGGTGTCAGGATAATTGATATTCCACCATGGCTGTGTGCCAGTCGACGGGCCTCCGATGTGTGGAGCTGATCAAAGTTGAGAGAAGGGGAGAGAGGGGGAGAGGGAGGGAGAGAGGCAGATGACAGGTTTTTAGCTCCATGGTCTGCTGCCTCTGGCTTGTCTGGGAGGATCAAACACTCACACCCAAAATATGTATACTGTTGTAGACTTATATCATTATATTGTAGCAAAATATCACAAAATGTCTATTTATTTAATTTTTCCAGATTTTATTTCTTTCTTATCTTTATTTATTTTATATTATATGTAGGGTTGTCCGATATTGGCTTTTTTACCTATAACCGATATACCGATATTGTCCAACTCTTAATTACCGATACCGATATCAACCGATACCGATATATGCGGGGATTATTGTGATTAGGGTAAGCTCAAATTTCATATCACACACACCATATACAGTAAGAACTCCTGTAACTTATTTATAAAGCAAAAAAAAAAAAAAAAAAAAAAAAAATTTCAAAAACCGATACCGATATTTTCCCGATATCAATTTTTATGCTAATATCGGCCGATAATATCGGGAGGCCGATAATATCGGACATCCCTAATTATATGCATACATATGTATTCATGTACCATTCTGTGTAACAAAAAAAAACTAAAACATTGGGAAGTCGAGACATGTTAGAGCGTCTTATCACAGCAGGCCAACATTTAAAATAGATGAGTTTCAACCTTATCTTATATTGTCGCTATGTCTAACTTTTGGTGTTTTTTTTGGGGTAAATTAACATTTGATCATACTACAGCGTCGCTCAAAAGGAGCAGGTCCACCATTTTTTGAGCTTGTAGATTTGCTACTTTTGCTACTTTTGTTGAATGTGAATCCTGAACAGTAACAGCTCAGCTCCGGTGGCGCAGTGTCAGTGGTAAAGGTAGATGCCCACCATCACGGAGTCTGGGGGTTCGAATCCACCATGGGGGCATCCGGCTATGTTGAGCGGCTATACCAGGGGTCTTCAACAGGGGGTCCGGGACCCCAAGGGGGTCTTCAGGGTTAGGGGGGGCGCCAAATCTTTGTGTGATAGGATTTCCTTTATTCTGAGGGGGACATTAGCCGAAAATAGCAGATCTACAAGCTCACAACGCCTCGCGCTGCGAGGCGTTGTGAGCTTGTAGATCGGCTATTTTTGGCAAATAGGTATAGGTGTAGAGGGAGTAGAGAGCAGACCAGGTTAAAAAAAAAAGTTTAATCTGGAACACAATTCTATACAATATAGAGGAGGGTCCCTGCTTCATCTCTCTCTTAGCTAGGGGGTCCTTGGCCTGAGAAACGTTGAAGACCCCTGGTCTATACGAACACAATTGTTCCGTATTCGGGGGAGGGAAGCCGGGGTGCGGGGAGGAGGTTGATATTTGTCACTGCACGTAATCCTACAGGGCTGGGGGCGGAGGGAGTGTTGGGCGGGAAGAGTAGGATGGATTGGAGGCTCTATACGCCCTCTCGTGGGGGCTCCTCACTGGCAGGCGAGTCAGTAGGATACAACAGTGACAACTAGCATTGTATCAACGGGCCTGAAAACTAAGGCCCGGCCCTTACTGGGCCCTAACTGGCCCGGCTCGAACAGGCAATTAAAAAACAGTCCTGAATAATTAACATAATCTTAGGCCCGAAAACCCGAAAAGTCATTAAGTGCTTAATTCCCTCAAAGTCACGCATCCAACAAGCTTTGAACTGAGCAGATTGGACCTTCTGTTCCAGAGATAATGGCCGAAACATCTTGAAAACGTCACTTTCGCCGTTTTTCCGATGTTTGAGTTCTGGCCATTTTCAACAGTTTTATTTTTTTATGACACAGGCTAGGAAGGTCGGTCGGCGACGAACTAGATACCTGAGTAAAGTTCACTTTGAGCTGCGTCCAACACGTCCACTGCCATTTCCGTCGGCCGCTAGGGGCAGTTGAGATGTATTTTTTGGTGGTAATAGATTTCTTATTTTTCCCTTTTTTTCCCCCTTTTCTTTTTCGCGGAACCCGAGGCCCGACTAATTAGCATACATTTTCAGCCCGGCCTGGCCCGGCCCGAAAACATGGGGTCTCGAGTTGGGTCGGGTTCGCGCAGAATTTGAGAACTCTATAGTGACAACACAACAAAGGCGTGTGGGGAAGAAATAATTGGCATATAACGAGTAAATTGGGAGGAAAAATCCACGTAGCTTCCCTTATATCTCCTTTTCCTAACCTCGAACTGTATGAACTGACAACAAACAACACAGGGAAAAGAAAAAGATAACAATGCAGTTTTTTTCCCCCCCTCTCTTTCTGTCTTTTATTTCCTCCTCCTGCGTGCGGTTGCACCATCACAGAGGTGTCGGTGTCCTTCGACAGAGAGTCCTCGGTGACCTACACCTTCCAGGAGCCCTTCTCGGTCATGCAGAACCGAAGCTCTCAGGCCTCCGGCGTGTCCAGAGACAGCGGCAGAGCCAGAGAGAACATGGCCTTCAGTTTCCTCACCGCCCAGAGTCCCTCCATGCTGCTGACTGTCAGCACCTTCAGCCAGCAGTACATCGCTGTCATCCTGGCCAGGAACGGTACGCCATGTTTATCAAAGAGCTGGAGAGACATGGGCATGGAGACTCCCGTTTCTGAACAAACACTATAGATCAGTGGTTCTCAACCAGTGGTCCGGGGACCACCAGTGGTCCTTGGGGGGATATCAGGGGGTCCCCAGCAAAATGAGTTAACGTAGCGTCACCATCATTTTAACCACTTAGCTTTGGCTATTCAAAAATAGCAGATCTACAAGCTCATAGCGCGGCACCGAGTGCCGCGCTATGAGCTTGCAGATCTGCTATTTTTTGAAAAATCTTGAAAATGTGTGCATATCTTTGAATATATATATTTTTTAAAGCGATTTTTTAACTAAAATCTTTGCTTCTGGAGGTCCCTGGCACCAGACATATTTCAGATGGGGGTCCGCGGCCAAATGTATATCAATTTAGTGGTCCTTGGCATGAAAAGGGTTGAAAACCGCTGCTACAGATAGATAGATAGATAGATAGATACCTTTATTGATCCCGTGGGGGGGAATCAGTCGCCCAGAGGCAGCACAGCAGTTAAGAGTTACAGGTAAAGAGTAAGGAATAAGGAAAGAAAGTACTGTCGTATACAGCAATACAAGGCAAGAGAAAGAAAACAAGAAGCCCCGTCAAAACAGAACAACAGTATACAGTAGTATATACCTAATACCTATACAACTGACTGTCCTGCACTATGCAGGAAAAACAAACCCTGCATTAAGGCCGTATCAGACATGGGCGTTCTCGCTTGGATCAGCGGGGATCATTGTTGTTTTGTCCTCCTGCGCTTATCGGGGGGGAAAAAAAGCTGAGCACAATCCAGCTATATTGCCGCCCGCGGGCGTGTGCACGAAACGAGCACGAGCGCGAGAATCACAAGAACGCGCCCGCATGCCTCTCCGCCCCTCAACTTCTCCACGCGTCCCAAATAATCTTATTGAAAATGAATTACTAAGGCGTAGTGATGTGCCGATACACACATTTCACGATACGATATTGGGGTCACGATATCGATACGATATATGGCACTTTTCTTCCCACCCATATAGGGTGGGAAGAAAAGCAAATGCAAACAAGTACTTCTGTTTTTGCATTATTTTTATTGCAAAAAATACATATATATATTTATTTATTTTTACGCCAAAACGATACATATTGTCACGAAAAAGTATTGCGATATATCGTGGGACGATATATCGGCCCACCCCTACTAAGGCGCGTCACTCGCTCTCCGTGTGAAACAGCCTTTATGCAGAGAAACAAGCACAAGGTTACAGTGTCTCACCGTATCCCGTCCTAAAAACAAATAAAGTGTCCATTACATTCAGTGCAATGCTTTTCCAGCGCTATGCAGGAAAGCAACAACACAAGGTTACTGTTGCAGTTATTACTATCAGAATATAGTGCTTTAACCTTTTAACATTTTTCTTTTTACTTACATCGTCTACCTTTTAACGGAGACGTGCATTAAGTACTGGGAGCTTTATGGTAGGTGTGGCGCTTCACCTCAGCAATCTTACAGCATGTCCCAGGGGTCTGGCACGTTGTAACTGCCTCGTTGCTCGGCTGAACAATAAGCCAATCCGACCTACTTACCTAAAGGAGCATTTTTTTTGTGCCTTTTTTCATCATAATTTCCATATACAGTCTGGGCCCTCACTAATGCTCACAATGGTAGAGTGCAATTCCCGTCTACTCGGTACTCACTCTGTGTCATCGGTGGTCATTTCAAACAAGATTGCAATGTTTATTTGATTGATTATTGATGCAAGAACAATGGCTTCTATTCCACAGTGCACTACAATTTACAATTCATGTTTGGAAAAACAAATAGACCTCCTTACAGGTTTGTTACTCTGAGAGTGTACAAATGGAACCAAATTATGGGTTCCATTTGTACACTTCAGAGTTAAAGTAACACTGACAATTTTACAGTGTAGGATTTTTTAATCCAAAACATTTTTATCCTAGAGATTTAACCCATTGAGACCTGAAGCCAATTCTACATGTCTCCTAAATCTCAACAGTATTCTGAAAAACGTATGTTTCTATATCAGTGGTGCTCAATCTTTTTCATGTCAAGGACCCCCAAATTTATATGTATTTGGCCACGGACCCCCATCAAAATATTTTGTTCCAGGGACCCCCAGAAGCAAAGATTCGAGTTAAAAATGTTCGCTTTAAAAATATATATATTCAAAGATTTGCACACATTTTCACGATTTTTCACAAATAGCAGATCTACAAGCTCGTAGTGCGGCACTCGGTGCCGCGCTATGAGCTTGTATATCTGCTATTTTTGAATAGCCCAAAGTGTAAAATAATGCTTTTTAGCTCAAATCTAAATATGACACAGTTCGAGGTCTTAATGGGTTAAATAAAAAAGGAAGCCTCACCCAACTTTGTGCCGCTCTGCGAGTTTCTACATCTATTTTTTACAATAGTTTTTTATCTTAAAAAATATTGGAAACTTTTGAATATATGTTTTTTACACAAATCTTCTCTTTTGGGGGGTCCCTGGCACCAAACGTTTTCAAAGAACCACTGGGCTATACTAACTGACATGGTGTTGTTGCATTGTGGGTGTTTTCTTTATCCAGGGAGTCTACAGATCTGGTATCGGCTCCACGTGGACAGGAGGCCGGACGTGTTCAGCCCCGCCCCCGGCAGCCTGGTGGACGGGCGGCTCCACCGGGTCAGAATCCACCGAGAGGGACGAGACGTGTACGTCCAGGTGAGCGCCGCCAGTAGAAATGCCAAATTGTATCAAAATATATACTCCACTACATCTCAAAGGCAAATATTGTACATGTACTCCACTACAATTATTTGAAAACTTGAGTTACTAGTTACATTGTAGATTTGGATTATTATTACAAAACCACAAAGACCTAAATACATACTTTGGCAATTTGAAAATAGCCGATCTACATGACTAGTACTTTAATATTTGGTAGGTATAATTTGATGCCAATACTTACAATACTACAATTTTGATTACCGGACTCCAAAAAACTAAAACATATCCATGAATAATTGATAGAAAACAAGTATTTTTTTTGGGGTGAACTACTCCTTAAAAAAAAATTGAGTATTTTTTCCACCATGGGCCTTCCAAAGTGTTCTTCACAGCCTCTAGTCTCAACAGGGTGTTTTCATTGTCGTCCATCTAGATTGACAAGGACACGGACCTCAGGTACAGCCTGTCATCCGACGCAGAGTTAATCTCAATCAAATCGCTGACTTTGGGGAAAGTCACAGGTGAGCCACCGACGGGCATGAGGCATGAGGAGGAGGAGGAGGAGGAGGAGGAGGAGGAGGAGGAGGAGGAGGAGGACATTTGTTGGTTGATGTGCTCGCAGATGAAATGACGCACAGCTGCGTTCAAGGCCCCCCTGCTTGTAATGGTGAAAATAAAGCGGGGGCCATGGTTCTTAAGGCTTTGATAAAGAGGCCGCCTTTGTAATCCATTACCATTGAACGCTAGCCGTGGGGAAAGAGGCACTTAAACGACCTTAGATATCATAATAAAATGCAATGTCAAATATTACGGTAAGGAATTTGTCCAGGAGACATTATAGTCCAGTGTCTCATGTCATATGCTCACATAAAGCCGTATCAATACTCGCTCTGTGACACGTTTGAGCTTGTAGATCAGCTATTTTCCCTACGATTGATTGATTGATTGAATACTTCATTGGCCTTCCTCTTCTCCTCTCGCCTGGCAGCTCCATCTTCAGCATCCTTCTCCCAATGTAACCCTCATCCCTCCTCTGCACATGTCCAAACCATCTCAACCTTTTTTGTTTTTAATTTGACCCTTTAGCCTCGTAGGGTACAATTGTTTGGTTGCTGTTGCTGTTTTTATGCCATGTTTTTAAACCCTGCAGCACAGGGGTCTTCATCAGGGGGTCCTCAGAGTTACTACAGGGGGGGCCGCAAAGTCTTCGTGTGATGGGATGTTTTTTTTTATTACATTCATTTCTATCAGGGCGTCCTTGAAAAAGAGAGCTTGCTCTCAATGGGCTTTCCTGAATAAATAAAGGAAAAAGAAAAGAACCACTTGAACCCTAGCATCCCTATTCTGAGGAGAACTTTAGCCAAAAAATAGCAGATCTACAAGCTCACCTCGCACTGCAAGGCACTGTGAGCTTGTAGATTTTTGGCAAAGAGGTATAGCTGTAGAGGGAAAAAAGGGGAGACCAAGTTTAATCTGAAGCACAATTCTATACAATATAGAGGGTTATGTATTTTTCATATTTTTATATTAGTATGCATTCCATCCATTCAATAAACAACAAACAATCTCTCTCTCTCAGCTAGGGGGTCCTTGGCCTGAAAAACAAAAAGACCCCTGCTGTAGCACTTTGAGATTTGCAAAAATGTAAATGTATTATTTTGTGTATTATTTTTATTATTAACCTTGCTTCTCTTGTTTTAGCCCCAAACGCGACACAAGCATTCTCAATTAACTTTAACTGGGGCTTAAAGGCGGGTGGCAAGTGCGAATGCTTTTGCCAGGAAATTGCTTCTGCCATCATCATACTCTGATTCTGTTTTTGAACATATTGTATATGCACCACAAATTTTGAGTGCGGTAGTAGACGCTGCATGATCACTTTACCCATTAATCAGGAAGCTAAATGAAACTCTTAAATGAATCATGCCTCATTTGTTGAACACAGAAAACGCACAATAGCTCTGGGAATGAGCGAATCTATGCTAATTGACAACACGATTTGCATTTCAAAAGCAAACGGTTTTAATTTTAGCACTGAGGTAGCTTAGGCAGATCTCTGGGTTGAATGATGAAGTCACGGATAGAGAAAGTTTGCAGCCGTTTTAGGTTTGATGAAGGTCACATACATTAGAACTTTGTGAAGTATCACTTACTGTCATTCAGCCTAAACTGTCATCCTCCCGAGATGTCGAACGGATGCAGACAGTATTAAAACAGCAATTTCTTACACAGATAAATAAAGATGCCAACTGGAACGGAAACTGGTTCTTCAGAGTGATGCCATACAAGAACAATGTTTTGGTTCCAGAAAGAACATTTCAGACCCACGGTTTCTTTAAAGAACCATGCAGTATATTAACTCATTCACCGCCAAGGACGACTTTTTTCCCAAAGGCCCACACTGGCACGGACCATTTTGAGTAGTGTTTCCACCTGATGGCGCTCTTCCTTAACGCATGAGTGACCATTTCATCCCCAGATAAACGCAGAACCAGGAGATCACGTGATCCCAAGATTTACTGCTCCATTAGACTGCCCTAGCGTGTCTCATATCTGGCATAGAGGGGCGGGTTCAAAATCTCCGGAGAAAAATTACGTCGGTTCATCAATCTGTCAGATAGCCCCCACCCCGCCCTGCGCCCCCCCCCCCCCCCCCCCCCCCCCTCCTCCCCAATGTGTAGCATTGAGAGCCCTGACTCACAACATTTGGAGCAACGCCTACTGCACTCTGGTTGGTTGGGGAAATGAAACACTGTGCTTCTACAATACTAAAACGTCCTCTTTGGGCAGATGGGCGCTATTCTAGAATAAAAAAGAAGGATGGATTACAGGGGCGTGTCCCAGCGTAGTACCGGGGTATTGCACATGCGCAGTGTTATCAGGAAGTGTACGACGGAGTGTTCCAGCAGAGGCGCTACATAAAAACCCCCAGGATCCCTTCTCAGTCGGTCGAGGTGTGTGTTTGTTGTTCTCTCCACTCAGCACCTAAACAGCTGGAGGTTTGTAATTCTAATACACAAGTGGACTAAATGACTTACATAGTTATAAAGAACAACAACAAAGTGACATAAACCCCCATATCCAAGTTTGGGCTAATATTCATTCAGTGACATGCCACACAATTGTGCATATTGTGGCACTAAATAGGCCTACTTGTTTTGGCCATATTAACATTTAATTTCAGCAAATAAAGATCTTCAGCAGGTCTCCGTGGCTACTGAAGTGACACAAAACAAACACTACCGTTTAAGGGTCACACGGTGCCATCTACTGAGCCTTTTTGTATGTTCAGGCAGGATTTTACTGCGCATGTGCAATACCCCGGTACTACGCTGGGACACGCCCCTGTAATCCATCCTTCTTATTTATTCTAGGCGCTATTGAGGAAGTTTGTCTGTCAATCATCACCTCCCCCCGCCCTCCTCACCGCTTTTCCCCGCCCTCATTAGCATATGGCAAATGGCGCCGGTTGTAAACAATAAGGGAGGTGGAGACTGAAAATGAGGGGGCGGGACTATTAAAATGAGGTCCCCATGGTGACATCACATATCACATATGTTCAGACACGCCCATTCAGAAAATCCATGAAATGAAGATGAAAGACTGAGTGTTAAAAAAAAAAACTTTTTTAGTACAAGGGACACTGGGGAGCCCAAAAAAATACAAAAAAGTTAAATTCAGGAAAACAGAAAAACTGATAGAGGAAACTCATTATTTATATATATACAGTATATATATGTGTGTGTGTGTGTGTGTGTGTGTGTGTGTGTGTGTGTGTGTGTGTGTGTGTGTGTGTGTGTGTGTGTGTGTGTGTGTGTGTGTGTGTGTGTGTGTGTGTGTGTGTGCGTGCGTGCGTGCGTGCGTGCGTGCGTGCGTGCGTATATATTTTTTATTATTATTTAGGCCAAAGTTACCTAGTTATCCTTTAAAACATGTAGATAGGAGGTTTCTGCCCGACAGCAACGATATTCAGTCAACATCATGAGTGCTGAACCACATGGAAGCCAGAATACACTACCTGTATATTTGCCAAATCAGGTCCATTATAATAAGCACTTCAGTATAGAGGCCCAATTCCCTTTGGACTCCGTCTCTCTAAGCTCCATGCATCCGCCACAGCACAGCGCCGTGTGCTAATTTTAACTCTTAGCAAAGCAGCACAAACAGCCACCATCACTTACAGTGTACTCTATGTACTCTCTAAAGGATCAAAGGAGAGACATTTACCTTCTTGACTGGGTTATGTCTCCTAGGGATCTATTAAACTAAAATAAATGCCGGGCCCGACAAAAAAAGACTGCTCGTAAACACGGTGGCGACGGCTACATGTGTTTTTTTGGGGGGGTGGGGGGGGGGGGTGGGGGGGGTTTCGGTTGTTGGAACTCCCTCTAAATTACCCCCGGTGGGAAGATGATGGTAATTATAGTTTTCCTACCCAATTAGATAAGGGATTTGAAAATATATATATCATGCAGCTGAGTTTGACCTTTATGTCGGCTTAAAATGTAAGGCATGCAGTCCGTATAGGAACCAATGTTATTATAGTTTAGTTTATTTGTTTTAATTTTCATTTTTGTTTTGACTTTCCTTTCAATTTCAGTTAGTTTCTGAAATTTATTTTTTTTGTGGATTTGCTAGTTTACTTTAGTTAAGTTTAAATCCAGTATTGATGTTGTATAAATCCTTTCTTATAAAGATGTGTTCTTGTTTTAGTTGATTATGTATTTTACTAGAGGTTTGGGCCGCTTTGCGGCCCTCACATCCAGTAGCCTGATCATCTAGCTATCAAGCTATATATACTATTATTACAATTATTATGGGCATGCACATGGCTACATGACGCGATGCAACAACAGAGGACGCACTTGCAGACTTTTAGTTATGTGTGGGCAAGGCGTGTTTTCCTATGAGTGGATGTCTGCCTGGTGACAGTTACAACACGGTGCTGTCCAGGGACGTGCCTTCTCTCCCAGCTAAGCAATGTGTGCTAATAACAACAGCGTGTCTCTGCATGCACGCAGTTTGATATCAACCGCATTATACTCCAGACCTGTGGGAGGCAGCAAAGTGCCGTAAGGCTTCCAGTGTGGCGGAAAGTACATGAAGGATAGAATAGTTTGTTACTGAGGCAATATGGGCCGAATAAGGAATACAAATGTATACTGAACAATTAAAAGTACACTATGCAAAGGCTACAGGCATGATCACATTTTAAGCAAAATGTGTCTGAAATTGGACACGTGGTCTGCGAGAAAATAGCTACAACGTTGACACAAAGAAGAAGACAGAAACGATAACAGGAAACGATAACGATAACCCTACAAGCTTGTAGATCTCCTATTTTCACTACTTCTAAAACTTGTATGTATTCATGGAAATTATTTGTTTTTTTTTCTTATTTTATTTATCAAATACTTTTGAAAAAATGTTTGACTTGTTTTTTGGGGTTTGAACTTTTTAAAATCTTTTGAAATGATACAGTAGCCTATATATTCTTTTTAAATATACTGTATTAAAACATTTCATTCTTCCGTCCTTCCCACGTCCGTCCGTCCCTCCCTTCCTCCCTAGGTATGGATGTGGTTGATGAGGAGGTGAAGCAGGCGGGCTCCAGAGGTTTCATTGGCTGCTTGTCGTCGGTCCAGTTCAATCACGTGGCTCCCCTGAAAGCGGCACTGTTAAATCGAGGAAGCTCATTGGTCAGCATCCGTGGCCAGCTGGTGGAGTCAAACTGCGGCGTGCTGGCAGACTCCAAAATATCAAGTGAGCAGATAATGTTCAGCTTCATTCTGTATAGGCTCTGTATTGTTGAATTTGAAGATTGAGGTTGACCTGTCAAAAAGTGTCATATGTGTTTAATATCAAGGACTCACGGTTTGATATGGATTAAGCCACAGGCCCCCATCCCTTCATGATTTCTTTCATTAAAAAAAAAATCTCTGTGACTCCAATCAACGCTGTAAAATCCAGTGCTCAATTAACTCTGAGAGGATACAATAGGAGCCAGATGGACCCCATATATAGGGGTGAAACAGTTAATGAAACTAATCAATTTAATTTATTTTAATAATAATGATCAGTTTTCCAAAATAGCTCATCTACAAGTTCAAGCCTGTAGATTGGCTATTTTCACACGATGGAAGAGGAAAAGCAAGTGGTGTACTTGTTACTTTCAACTTACAGAATGTTGGCTCTCAACTTTGACAGAAATTCCATTCACCAACGTTAATGTCAGCGACATTTAAAATTGTTCTAGAAACAGCAGCAGAGAGCATAGATGGATTACTGTGAAACATCACAACACAGTCAAAGCACAAGGGCCTGATTCTGACAAAGTAATGCAGTGTCCAATCCAATACCAGTACATTGTTTGGATAAAAAACATTATACAGTACATGGATTGCCGGCAGTGGAGAGTCATTCCCACATTGCCCTCCTTAGCGTACCGTCAAGTGGCGGTGTCCCCACATTAGATGAATGCAACGCAGTGGTGCTCATGTCAAGGACCCCCAAACTGATATGTATATGACCATAGACCCTCACCTGAAAAGAGAAGGTTTGTGTTGTAAAAACTTATCAAAATTACTCATCCAATCCTAACAGTGTTTTGATGTTGCTATATCAGTGGTTCTCAAACTTTTTCATGTCAAGGACCACCCAAAATGATATGTATTTGGCCACGGACCCCCCATCTCAAAGTGTTTTGAGTAAAAATAGTTTGCTGTAAAAAATATATATATATATTCAAAGATTTGCACAAATTGTCAAGATTTTTCAAAAATAGCAGATCTAAAAGCTCTCGGTGCCGCGCTATGCCGCACTATGAGCTTGTAGATCTGCTATTTTTGAATAGCCAAAGTATAAAACAATGGTTTAAGTGGTTACACAGATGCGTTCCCGCTTTTAATGGGTTAATAGCCAAAGTATGAAATAGTGTTAAAATGGTTACATTGATTTGAATGCTACATTAATTAACTCATCTTGCTGGTGACTCCCTGGAAAAACCCCTCAAGGACCCCTGGGGGTCCCCGGACTCCACTTTCGAGAACCACTGATGTAATGGATACGGCACTTAAATGCACTGAGTGTGCAAGTGTTGATCGTAAGCGGACGAGACTAGGAATTTGGGGGATGATCAAATATGTATTTGGGACGAACAGAGACAATACATTATCCATCTGCTGGCTAGCAGACTGGCTAATTTAAATCTGTACTCTGTTTGCAGATCTCTCTCTCTCTCTTGCTCGCTCTCTCTCTCTCTCGCCCACTCCCTATGCACATAATGCACTGAAAGGAGTTATGCTACTTGTATAACTGCCATAGATGGACACTCCATCTCTATGCATGTAAAAATATAGTAGCTGTCGGGCAGACACCTCCTATCTCCATATTATTATTGTCTCCGCCAGGCCGAAAGGCATGGCGAGAGAGTATGTTTTACCCCCTGTCCGTCCGTCCGTCCGTCCGTCCGTCCGTCCGTCCGTCCGTCCGTCCGTCGGTTAGCAGCTAATCTCTGGCACCGTTGGCCCGGCCGCTGCGAAACTGTGCGCGCACACTCCCTGGATGCCAATTCAGAACCTCTGGGCCAAATTTTTCAGATTGGCCTGTTATAGCGCCACCAGGAGGCCGATATGTGCAAAACACATTTATTGATACTACTCCTACAGATTTTGTCCAAACATCACACAAATCGGTACACAGTATCTCTATAGTCATGTGATCAACACGGATTTTTCCGATTTCCCATATTCCATCCTGATTGCCTAAGATTGGCTTCCAAAGTTTGCAGGATTGGTCCGTTTTGAACAAAATGCCTCAAATCTTGAACGCAGCTTACGATTTCCGTCAAATTTCAAACGCACATTTCTATTAGGCCGAGGAAGAAATGCCACCCTTTTCACATTGGCCTTTTATAGCGCCACCAGCAGGTCTAATTTTCCAAAACACATTTTTGGAACAAAATGCCTCAAATCATGAATGCATTGTCCGATTGCAGTGAAAAGCCCTTGAACAAATGGCACCCTTTTCACATTGGCCCATTATTTTTTTTGTGATATTTTTTTGTAAATGAACGCCTACTTGATCATACTACAGCGTCACACAAAAGCATCAAAAGTAGCAGATCCACAAGCTCGAAACGCAGCGCTTTTTGAGCTTGTAGATCTGCTACTTTTGATGCTTTTGAATTTGAGTCCTGAAAATGAACAGTTTTGGACATATGAGGTTTCCACCCGACAGAGACCATATATATATTGTTTTCCATCTAATCTCTTAGATCCGCCCACGTTGCTCTTAGGAAGCATGTTGTTGATTGAATAGTTTAGTGCTGGTCGTAGGCAGCTCCTCACTGCCTCGCTGCCACACTCATTCTCTATCGCTAAATCCCTCTGGTGGATAAAGCACTCGTTCACAGTGCTCGAGTCAAAGTATAGATACTCCTGGTCAAATATTATTCAACTACAAGAGAAAGTTGCTCTGTCAAATTTGTACTTGAGGTAAAGGTAGGTTAACTGATTATTTTATTTTTTCTGTTAAAAGGTTGAAAGCCTCATATTCTGTTCATTGCTATAGAGTGTTTGTTCAGTAACAGGAGTCTCTCCAGCTCTTATAAAATACATTTTCAGTTAGCTGACACAATTTCAGCCAATCAAGAGAGGGTAACCATTTAACAGATACATTGTTAGAGTGTTCCAGTTCCAATTTTGTCTGCTCAATTCTTTGTGTCACCACTTCCAATGTCACTTATTTAATCTGTACCCTGACTGAGTTCTCTATCCTGATTGGATAACCCTGGTATTCTGACCTGAACAATTTCTGATAAATAAAGCCCTGGAGAGACATGGTTACTGAACAAATACTCTTTATCAATGAGTACTATCAGAATATAGAGCTATAGTTAACCTTATTTTGAAGGAGAATTTCGCCCTTGGTGTTTTCCTACCTTGATTTGATGTTGTTAAGTCATGATGAGAGTCGTCCCGGACGCCCAGTCCATAACGAGCTACTGTACGTTCTCCATTTCGGGGACCCCCAAACCGCAGCTCGGAGCGGCCGTCTTTAGATCTAGGCTAAATCCGCTTATTTCCGTCGCTAGAAAATAGTTTTTTCTTGTATATATCTGTAGTGTGTGGTCCGTCTGATGTCACTGCTAAGCTATTGCTACACGGGCGCCGCCATTGACGTGTACAGATCTGTTTTACTGAACTCACTTTCGAAGTCTCGTCTCGCGATGCTTCCGCCCTCCAGGCTCCAGAATGGCGAGCGGATTTTGCCTAGATCTAAAGACGGCCGTTCTGAGCTGTTATTTGGCGGGTCCCCGAAATGTAGAACTTAGCTCGTTATGGACTGGGGGTCCGGGACCACTCTCATCATGACTTAACAGCATCAATTCAAGGTAGGAAAACACCAAGGGTGAAATTCTCCTTTAATGACTTACCCTACCTTTAAGCACGTTTTTTTGTTTATTTCTTAAACCTTTTCTATATCAACGACTCGATTAACCACTTAAGCGTTATTTCATTCTTTGCCGCACAACTGTGTCATGCAAAAAAATGTGAAAAGAGGCGATCTGCAAGCTCACAACGTGATGCGATGTGATGCATTGTGAGCTCGTACGATCGGTTATTATTATTTATTCCCTACTTTGTCATACAAAAGTGTCACGCAAAACTAGCAGATCTACAAACTCGGAATGTGTTGCAAACTTGTCGATCGGCTATGTTGTTGCTATTTATCTGTGGGTTTTATAAATATTTAACCATTTCCACCTAGTGTCTATAGGCTTGATTATTTATCGATTATTGTATTAAATCATCGATAATGTTTTCATAATCCATTAAATCGATTTGGTTTGATTAACTGATGCACACAGCTATTTGTTTTGACCCCAAAATAGATGCATACCATTTTAGCTAATGAAGCCCTTTTCAGCTGCTCCGATCATTGAGATCTCGAAGGGTGTGTATTTTCCATCCCGTTTGTCAGTGGTAAACAAATGTGATTGATGAACTAATCCATTTCTTGTGCTATCACTCTCCGCCGTCTCCTCCACGACGCGCTGCCGGATTGTTCAGAGACGGCAGTCGACAGAGGCAAGGAGCCATTAAGAAATGCTTCACAAAGCAACTCGGCAGTAATTGGAGGTGAGATCTTTCTTTTTCTCTCTCTCTCTTACCGGATATACCCCCCCAAGTTGTTATAGTGCTCAATTGTCAAAGTCAGTCTGCTGTGAAATGAGCCCCAGCTATCTGCCGTTGCCTCTTGCCGCCGACATTTCCGTCGAATAACGTGTCTGTCAAGACGGGATTTAACGCACTACAATTTAGGCTCTTCTGTGGCAGAGAGCTGGCCTTATTAAGTAATTATATTATGGTGAGGGGTATTGTTTGCACTGTAAAGTAAAACAAAAGTTTCGTAGAATTATATAATTGTATTGTACAGCAGTGGTTCTCAAACTTTTTCATGTCAAGGACCCCCAAATTCACACTTATTAGCCCGCGGACCCCCATTTGAAAAGAGATGCCAGGGACCCCGATAAGAGAACATTTTTACGGCTCTAGCAGTGATTCTCAACCATTTTAATTTCAAGGACCCCCAGTTTGACATGCATTAAGCTACGGACCCCCTTTTATTGGCATTTCTATCTCTGGGACCCCAATTTATATTGTAAAATCAATGTTAATTTAACTCTGACCCATTGGGTCCATTTGGTTCCATTTGGACATTCTGAGTTACAGACCCATAAGGGTCCATTTGGTTCCTAACTATCCATCATTTAGCTGGGGACCCCCTGGAACTCCCTCAAGGACCCCTGGGGGTCCCTGGACCCCACTTTGAGAACCAATGTTGTACAGGGATAGAATGGATTGATTGATTGGTGGAAGGAAAAACAGCAGACCAAATGCATTTCCGAAGTACAGTGGTTTCTTTTTTTTTAGTAACGAGCATCAGTGTCACCTGGACCCCCATCTGGAAAGGTTTTGTGCCAGGGACCCCCCATAAGAGAAGATTTATGTTAAAAAATATATTCAAAAGTTTCTAAACATTTGTGATATTTAAAAAAAAAAAATCTAAAATAGCAGATGTACAAGCTTGTATATCTGCTATTTTTGAATAGCCCACATAAGGATGAAGTGGTTCAAATTATTGTGATGCCACGTTAACTACCTTTGCTGGGACCCTCAAGGACCCCACTTTGAGAACCAATGACATGGACAGCTGTGTATTGTTACGCATGGTTGGATTTGTTTGGGGGGGGGGCATGATTCTGCTTCTCATATCCCCCCTTTCGGTCATTAATTTTTTATGACCGGTGGGGATGTTTTATTCCTGTTGTTGGTTGATATTTATGCTTGATAATTTAATAAAACATATTTATGTTAGCTACATTAACTCTCAGTGCCAGAACGAGAAATCCAGAGTTTTTAGTTAACACATTGACTGCCAATCGCGTAGATCTACGCGAACCGATTTAAAGCCGCAGCGTGCCAGTCGCGTAGATCTACGCGACTCGCATTTCCCATGTTAAATCGAAAAAGTGCACTTTCCGGATTTTTTTTCGACCCATTTCCGGTTCCGGGGCCGACCGGAAACGGAATAAAACTGGTTCCGTTTTTTTCGCTCGCATCCGTTTCCTGTCTAGGCATCAGCTTAAAATCGATTTA
The DNA here is from genome assembly GCF_963454915.1 of Gymnoscopelus microlampas. NCBI lineage: Eukaryota > Metazoa > Chordata > Actinopteri > Myctophiformes > Myctophidae > Gymnoscopelus > Gymnoscopelus microlampas. Next base: position 43,096,805 of record NC_139954.1, on the reverse strand, counting down.
TCTCCCTTGTGGTTTTCCTCACCGCATCGTCCTGTCTAACGTTCTCGCCTGTAACTTCAAAATGGCGGCACGGATCGGCTCGCAGTTTTTTGTTTTTGTTTTTCACGGATCCCGTGTTTGTGTCGAACCAAATGAACGCGGATTTTAAACGGATTTAGCGGGGGCTATGACGACATGAAAAAAACAAAAAAACAACAAAAAGAGCTTGGCACTGGTAGGTACATTATGAGATTAACCTCTGGCGTTCAATTAATGTTGTTTTATAGACCGTCACGGTCTGATCTTGAATCCGAAGAGAGCAGTAAAACTGTAGCACAAACGGATACGGAAATAATCGTTCCTGTCGACTGACGTTTGTAGCTTTTTTTTTCTTTCGCCTGTATCTCTGTTCTTTTTTTTTTTGTCCATTTTTCCGAGGAGACGTGTGTTTCCAACGGCCTGTAGCGAAGGGGACACTAGCTCCGGATGCAATGTGTTGCTTCCGGAGCAATAGTGAGAGACTCCTGCTCCGGAAACACAGTGAATCGATCGATAAATATGGATCTAAACTTTTATGACAACTTTAAAACTACTAAAAACACGAAAATCGCTCGAAAATCGCTTGGCACTGGGTGAGTACATTATGAAAATACTCTGGCAGTCAAAGAGTTAACACTGGCATCACTATTCTGGGCAAATTTGTCAATATGTCAAATTCTTAACTTTACAACATTTTAAAAATAGCACAAAAGAAAGTAGATCCACAACATGTCACATTGCAATGCGTTCTGAGCTTGGAGATCAGCTATTTTTGCTACTTTTGTGTGCACTGTAGTACATTTACGAGTAAAAAAGTTGAACTATGGAGATACGAGGTTTCTGCCCGACAGCAACGAAGAGCAGCTAGTAGGTTATTCTTTCTCACAATAATCCATTATAACCCTGTGCCGACGCCGTACACAAAGTATTGCTTTGCTTGATTACAGAGTCCAATATCAGTGCAAGGACAACAGATTTTCTCCTCAGGTGTAATAGATTCCTCCCAGAGCAAACCTCTTTAGCGCCTCCTCCACCACACCCCCGGGGGAAGGCTGGGGGTTTGAACTCCATCCGTCCTTCTGTCCATCCCACATCTCGCCAGGACGGGAGGATAATTATCGTTGCTGTCAGAAAACTTGTATCTCAATTGTTCTACTTTTTACGTATTTTTTTGTGTGGATTAATTCCCTACTTTGTCATACAAAAGTGTCATGCAAAAACAGCAGATCTACAAACTCGGAATGTGTTGCAAACTTGTCGATCGGCATTACCGTTGCTGTGTGGGTTTTATAAATATTTAACCATTTCCACCTAGTGTCTATACCACTTCTTCCCTATCTGCATATGAAAGTATTATGTCACTTACTGTATATACCCTGGCACAAAATATTTTCACATGGGGGGGAGGGGTCCGCGGCCAAATACAGATACATTTGGGGGTCCTTGACATGAAAACGTTTGATTAACCGCTGACCTAATAGCGCCGCTGCCATTGATATACGTGCTGCGTGTGTGTGTGTGTGTGTGTGTGTGTGCATGTGTTAGATCTTGATTATTATACATTAATCAGTTCAGCCATATGTACATCAGTTCAGCCCTATATACATTTCGGGCCATTTGAAAATAGCAGATCTACAAGCTCACAATGCGTCGCGACGCGATGCATTGTGAGCTTGTAGATCTGCTATTTTCAAATGATTTTTCGACATTTTACAATGTCAAGCTTGCAGATCTGCTACTTTTGAGGCTTGTGTGACATTGTAGTATGATCAAGTACGGCGTTAATTTACGAAAAAACACAGAATTAGAATATTATGGAGATAAGAGGTTTCTGTATCTTGATCCTTTACCTTGCCTGCCTGGTCACACTTTGTGTTTAAACACACATTCCTCTGCCTACAGTACATGAACTATCGCCACGTCTTTTATATATTAACCCACTTTACATTGTGTGTGTGTGTCCCTCTCTGGCTCCCATGTTCCAGGTGTGGTCACCGCGGTGGTCCTCAGCGCTCTGTGTGTGCTGGCGGTGGTCTGTGGCTTCCTGTACCAGCAGCGGCGGCGGGGGGCCGCCGCCCAGCGGAGGGACATGAGCGAGAAGGAGGAGCACCGACACAGCCTGGAGACGGCCTACCGGGCCGAGCTGCACCTGCAGCACCACAGCGCTGCAGTCAGGGACAACATGAAGGAGTACTACATATGACACAGCAACAACAACCAACCGACCACAAACCAACACGGACGCAGCCTTTCTCTAGCCATCGCTTACCTCTCTCTCTCTCTCTCTTCTGTTTTCTGTCCAGCTGTCTGCTACGACCCCACAGGACTTAAAGGTTCCTCTTCTAGCGGGCCTTTAACCTCCGCCGAGGTTAGGACGGATTATAGGACCGTCGGTCGTCCGAATAGAAAAGAAAAAAACTTGTGGGAGCGAGCGCCCACCCCTCCGTCCCCCCTCCGTCTATCCCCGTACCCCATTACGCGTGTAGATATACACTGTAGGACAGGTATTTTAGCTGATGCTGATGTTGGTCCGTCTGTCTGTCCGCCTATAGCCCAAGCGCTGGGGAAAAAACACAAAAAAGGAGAAGGGAGACAGTGCCATTTAGAGAGCGAGATGTATGGGTGCAGTGCAACGGATATGCCCTTCGGGAACACTAAAGGACACCCTGGGCCGGGTTTGGGCATCGCTAATGGATGAAAAAAACGTCTAAAACGGTCCCTCAGGTTTCTTTGGCAGAGAGAGAGGAGATGTGGGACAGTGTGGATATCATGGGATGTGTGTGTGTGTGTGGAGCAGGGTACAACGAGAGCACCAGGAGGAACTCTACAAATCACTATATACTGTAAAGGCATGAAAGAAAGCCAATCGGAGAAAAGACGGCCCTAGAACCACGTACGGCAAAAACGAACGACAAAAAGGGAATTTAAAGCGAATCTTCGAAGCCTCATCTTTTGAAGTCAATTTGGCCAACGACATCAATGCAAGCATCTATAACGGCAATCCTTGAAGAAGCAGTCCTTTCTCCCCCCCCCCCTCCCCCCCAACCGTACTATTCTCACAGGAAGGCAACGATGAAGGCAATTCAGGGTCTCAAGATGTTCTGTGTCGGTGCACAGAGAGAGGCGTGCTGTTGGGCCTAAACGTTACAGTAGTTGAAAAAACTTTAGAAGATAATACTGTATTTTGTCAAGACAGCACCACCGGATTTGCCTGTAATATTTGACTTGGGTATATATCTTCTGTTAAGCCATTGGCGTCTTTTCAGACTGCAAAGGCTGGATTTTTCCACAGCCGGAGCGCGTTTAAAAATAGCCTAGTAAACCCCGTACCACAGTAGCATCTGCTGTCTGTCGCCTCTTAGCAGAGAGACTTTCTCATCAAAATCCCACTCGAGTGACTCCCGGTCAGGCGCTCCTAAGCATGTTCAAAGAGCTAGCATAAACGAAAGTTTTTACTGTATTTTGTCCTGTTATTATCTCTCTAGTTTTATCCTTGTTTTTGTTTTTTTTTCTCGTCACTGTCGGGCAGAAACCTTGTATCTCCATATTTCAACTTTTTCTTACAATTTATTCGTCCACTTAATGCCCTACTTCGTCGAACAAGAGTGTAAAGCCAAAGTAGTGGAAAATAGCCGATCTACAAGCTCTCAACGCGTCGCGATGCGACGCGTTGTGAGCTTGTAGATCGGCTATTTTTCACTATTTTCTGAAAACGTTGTCTCTTTTTCTTGAAAAGCAACGTTTTTTTTTTTTGGACATACAAGGGTTCCACCCGATAGTGACGATTTGTTTCTCTTCCCTCTTCAGAAAGTGCGTTCCAACCCTTGACTTGACATTAGGTATATTTCTGGGTTGTTTTGCATTGTGTTCTTTTTATGTTTCACAAAGGCTCCCAGTTTGCAGATAAATCGATGATAGACGGTGTGTTAGACAAATGCTTTATGGATTCTTTTATCTCATTTTTTTCCCCCTCCTCACAGTAAAAGTAGAAGAATCAGGGGCGGCAGAGTGAAAACATATGACTATGTCTAATCTACAAATAAATGTTGGGAGAGAACTTATTTGCGAGCGTAGAGATGACGCCATTTGAGCATTCATTCATCGTGCACAAATAACCCAATTAAACTGTAATTAATTACAGATGAGATTAGCTAGCTAACACCTCGTAGACAACCCTGTTTTTAATAACATTTTGAATCAGAACACACAAAATGTCCTGACATTTGATAAACGGGGAAATGAAATGTGTTTGGGTAAATAAGCTTTCTGCCAATAGTCGGTGTTGTAAGATTGGGCTCATCGTTATGCAGAGCGTTTTCCTCATCAACCAACTGTTAACAAGCACTCAATCACAAAGTAGAAATTGACAAAAGTATTGTCTGAGAACTTGTTTTCTTTCCAATTAAAGTGTCCTTGACAGCAAGTTATAAATAACTTTTTTTGTACTCATGTTGATATTGTGGTTATTTAAACGGGCCGTTTTTGTACGGCTATAATTGTACAAGTATACTATGAATATATGTTTAATAAAATCAGACATTCTTTTTGGAGAAAAACAAAAATCTGATTGTTTTCCCCTGTCTCTTCCCTGGCTCTCTCTTTGTCTAGCTGTATCTCGCTCATTCTTTCTTCATGCTCTGCATTGTAACAGAAATATTTCTTATGCATCTTAGCCACTTTAGGCGTCATTATTTTGGGTACGTCATTATAGGCCTTAGATCTACAAGCTGAAAATGGGTCGCATTACGACTTGTTGTGAGCTAGTAGATACGCTATTTTCACTATTCGGCCGACCTACAATGAAGTAAAGGGCTTAAGTGGTTTAAAATAATTGTATGCATCAATATTGGATAGATGTTTTTCTGATGTTATTAACATCTGGTGTAAACATTAACCGATTGATGTTATTAATGCAAGACAAAGGGTCACATACTACAGTATGAACAGTGGTGGAAAGTAACCAATCATGTACTCAAGTATTGTACTTAAGTACACTTTACTGGGGACTTTTACATTTTCAATACTTTTACTTCTACTCCACACTACATCTCAGAGGCAAATATTATACTTTTTACTTCACTATGGTTATTTGAAAACTTTAATTATTTATGTTAGTTACATTAATTACTTTGTAGATTTGAAATATTATTACAGAACATATACATTAACCACTTCAGGCCTATTTAAACTTTAGCTATTTGAAAATAGCAGATCTACAAGCTCAGCTATTTTCAAAATATTTTAATACATTTTATACATATGATACCTTGTGAAACGGGACATAATGAGTACTTTTACTTGTAACAAAGTATGTCTATATTGTGGTATTGATGCTTTTACTTAAATAAATAGCGTGAGTATTTCTTCCACCACTAAGTATGAAACCTACTAAATGAGAACAACAATTGGAGCATATACCACGGTCAGTGTCACTCAGCATGGTAACGGTAAACACACAACAAAAATGAATCTGGCCCAATTAATCCATTTAGACCGGGAACGCATCTGTGTCATTTTAAGATTTATTTGGCTTTTCAGAAAATAGCAGATATACAAGCTCATAGCGCGGCACCGAGTACCATATGAGCTTGTATATTTGTAGTTTTGTCTTTTTTCTTTTAATCGTGAAAATGTGTGCAAATCTTTGAATATACATATATTTTTTTAAAGTGAACATTGTTTAACTCAAATATTTGCTTCTGGGGATTCTACAAATGTCTTCTTAATCCTAACAGTTTTTTGAAAAAAACACATGTTGCTATATAATCAGTGGTTCTCAAACTTGTCAAGGACCACCCAAAATGATATGTATTTGGCCACATATGTATTTGGCCCCCCATCTCAAGATATTTTGTTCCAGGGACCTCACCAGAAACAAAGATTTGAGTTAAAAATGTTCTCTTTAAAAATATATATATATATTCAAAGATTTACAAAAATGTTCATGATTTAAAAAAAATAGCAGATCTATAAGCTCGTAGTGCGACACTCGGTGCCGCGCTATGAGCTTGTAGATCTGCTATTTTTGCCCAAAGAAATCTTAAAATGACACAGATGCGTTCCCGGTCTTGATGGCTTAAATCACACAAGGCAGGGTATTAAATTGCTACGAGCCCGAACTGCACGGTTTGGAAAATTGCATTGTGTATGTTAATTAATTGTGCTTTACTTGCTGCGTTTGATCCTGACGAGGTTAGCCAAACGCGTGCACCTATACAGCCTACAGGAAGCGCTCGTTCATCCAATTAAGCATCTAATTAAAATAAATACATTCATTCTCCCTTTTGCTCATGTGTTGACTTGTGCCTCGTTGGGGGAGTGCGTCGTACAGTGCTTTCTCTATTATAATTTACTGTACTTGGTGTGTGTGTGTGTGTGTGTGTGTGTGTGTGTGTGTGTGTGTGTGTGTGTGTGTGCGCGCGTGCGTGCGTGTGTGTGTCAGTCTCTGCTGGATCCAGTGAGTTGATTTTGCCACATTATTTTTAATGGCACCATTACTGGCGGTGCTTGTTTGCTGAAGGTGGAAATAGATATCTTATGCCTCCAATCAAAATGTATTGCCTTTTTGTCAACAACACTTTGTACACTGTGCTGCCCGACAGCAAAACATTAGCGTTACAAGCAAAAAGAAAAAAAAAACAATACCAAGATAGTATGTATGCAAATGTAGTGTAATGACAGGACAAGTTCAAATTGCTTGCCGGTTGCCACCATGATGACTGACTTGTGAGAAGGCGTTCTCATCATAACAGATTCCTATTTGTGTGCGCCGAGTATCTGTGGACTCATCTGTTTTGTGAACTTGTCTGTAATGTGTTTTTCATTCTCACATTATGTGCTCTCCCAGGGGGCTTCGGGGTGATTGCACAACACTTTTGAGACGCCTCTGACTGTGTCTCTACAGCAGTTAAATGGCCAAGAGTTTATTCTTCTTTTTCTTTTTTCACCCAAACTTCGGAACAACTCTCACCTTCATCATCCTTAAAAGCCTGACTTTCACACGTTGTCGTATACGATGATGTCATGTGCAGTCAGTGTTGCCAGATTTTGCGAGAGAAATAAAAGCAACTAGGTCTATGAATACGAGGCCAAAAGAAGTGACTATAGGCTACATGAGCACTTTAAACCTAATGGCAGATCCAGGGACGTGCACAGATAGACTCTAGGTGGGGCTAGAGCACCTGCCCTTTGCCCTCTTGACCAGAAGTGCCCTTTTGAAAAAAAGAAAAAAAAGCTTTTTTTTCCAGTTTACTGCAGGGGTCTTCAACATGGGGTCCGGGACCCCTAGGGGTCCTCAGAGTTACTACAGGGGGTCCGCCAAATCTTTGTGTGATATGATTTTTCTTTTTACCATAACCACTCGAAACCTAGCATCCCTTTTCTGAGGAGAACTTTAGCCAAAAATAGCAGATCTACAAGCCCACAACGCCTCGCGCTGCGAGGCGTTGTGGGCTTGTAGATCGGCTATTTTTGGCAAAGAGGTATAGGTGTAGAGGGGAAAAAGATCAGACCAAGTAAACAAAAAAAAGTATAATTTACTTGAGCACCTGCCCCTCAAAATGTCTGTGCACGCCACTGGGCAGATCTGCAAGCTCACATGTCACAGCGTGAACGGGGGACCGTGGACAAATACATAATAACGTGAAAATGTTTGACACGTTGACTGCCATGGATGTAATATTACATCATCAGGTGTTTTTAGTGATTACGCTAGAGAGCGCTCTTCTCCAACCTATGAATGATGCCTTGACTTCGAGAGAAGGATACACCCGCAAATTACGTCATCTAAAAACAAATCTTTCCGTCCGCTACAATGTTATCATAGTTATAAAAACGCATTTATCTCGGATGTCTTTTCCCAGATTGCATTTTTGGTGAAAACAAGCTTATATTCAACAGCCGATAACTACAGAATGGACGATCGCGGTTACAATGTTTTTTTTTCAAACGCACCCATCGTGTGTTTACATTGAAATGTTGAAAAATCAATTATATGGATCGTCAAAATAAGGTAAAACCGCTGGCAGTGGTGGATGAATGAATGAATTAATACCTGCAAATGAATCTGTAAAACAACATTTAGGAAACAAGCCCAAATAAGCAACTACATCAAAAACAAGCCCCCAAAAAAACCGCAACCCGCAACAACCAATATTTACAAGCAACTTTACACGAAAAACAAGCCCAGAGTCGTTTAAGAAAATAAGCAGACGTAGCAACTCTATGTTGTGTGCCAAAAATAGCTGATCTACAAGCTTCACGATTCAAACAAAATGAGTGATACGTGTACTACTATAGCTACACCCGGCAGGTTCCAAAAGGCCTTCAGTTCAGCATCAAGTAACGCTGCACACAAGCAGATCGTTGTGAGATGCCTTTTGTCTCGGTGGAGATGTGTTAGAGCTGTGGAGTTATATGGGACACGTCTATTTCTGGCCTGCATGTGGAACTGTGCTGTCCTCGTCCAACCGCAGCACCTCCTTCATGTAGCTGAAACAGACACATGAACACAATACAACCAACCGACCCTAAACTTCACTCGGCAGCCTGAACACTCCACCTGGCTTGTTGTATACAGCGCTGTTGTCGGGGGAGAAACCTCTTATCTCCATTATGTTTTACTTTTCGTGTATTTTTTTTCTCGTAAATTAACGCCCTACTTCAGGGGTTACTTCAACGTTTTCAGGCCAAGGACCCCCTAGCTGAGAAAGAGATGAAGCAGGGACCCCCTATATTTTATAAAATTGTGTTTCAGATGAAAGTTTCAGACTAAGTAATTTTTTTTACTTAGTCTGCTCTTTTTTCCCTCTACACCTATAGCCTCTTTGCCAAAAATAGCCGATTGTAGATCGGCTATTTTCGGCTAATGTTCCCCTCAGAAAAGTAATTCTAGGGTTCAAGTGGTTAATGTAAAACAACTAAATCCTATCACACAACGATTATGGACATATGAGTTTTCCACCCGACAGAGACAATATTACAGTATAATAATATTGATAATAATAATAACTAGAAAAAGTGCTCCTCGGAGCACAACTCTCCGCTGTTGGGAATGTTGGGAATGTTCTATCTGTATAAGTGTCTTATCCGTCCTGTCTGTATAAGTGTCCTATCCCTCCTGTCTGTATAAGTGTCCTATCCGTCCTGTCTATGTAAGTGTCCTATCCGTCCTGTCTGTGTAAGTGTCCTATCCGTCCTGTCTGTGTAAGTGTCCTATCCAATTGTTACAGTATCCGCCATTTCTCAACCATTTCGTGATTGTTCCTGTCTTACCTCACTCTTACCAGACTTGTGTTGGGAATGTTGGGAATGTTCTAATTCTTATGTTCTAACTGTCCTATCCATCCTGTCTGTATAAGTGTCCGATCCGTCTTGTCTGTGTAAGTGTCCTATCCGTCCTGTCTGTATATTGTAAGTGTCCTATCCGTCCTGTCTGTATACTGTAAGTGTCCTATCCGTCCTGTCTGTGTAAGTGTCATATCCCTCCTGTCTATGTAAGTGTCCTATCCGTCCTGTCTGTGTAAGTGTTCTATCCGTCCTGTCTGTATAAGTGTCCTATCCGTCCTGTCTGTATAAGTGTCCTATCCGTCCTGTCTGTGTACTGTAAGTGTCCTACCCGTCTGTGTAAGTGTCATATCCCTCCTGTCTATATAAGTGTCCTATCTGTCCTATTTGCCAATTATGTATCAGCCATGCAGCCATTTCGTGATGGTTCCTGTCTTACCTCACTTTGGCAGTGGCAAAGACACTGCCAAAGTGACGCCATGTATTTATACAATATTTCACCGTATTGTCACGTGTCACGTGAGGCTTGACCAATCGGTGTGTCATATTTAGAAAGTGAAAACAAAACTCTCCTACGGAGAGTAATAATAACTAGAAAAAGTGCTCCTCGGAGCACAACTCTCCGCCAGAAGACTTGTGTTGGTTCGAAGGTCGCGAAGGTCGCTATCCCTCTTGTATATGTAAGTGTCCTATCCATCCTGTCTGGGTAAGTGTCCTCTTCCGTTCATTCTGTGTAAGTGTCCTATCCCTCCTGTCCTATCCGTCCTGTCTATGTAAGTGTCATATCCCTCCTGTCTATATAAGTGTCCTATCTGTCCTATCTGTCCAATAAGACAGATAGGAACAATTGGACCGCGACTACTTGACTACTTCCGGTTCGAAGGTCTGGGAGTGAGCTAGTGGCCGGATTTTCGGTATTGGAATCTGGCTTATCACAGTGACACATGTATTTATAGGTCGCTATCCCTCTTGTATATGTAAGTGTCCTATCCAACCTGTCTGGGTAAGTGTCCTCTTCCGTTCTGTCTGTGTGAGTGTCCTATCCCTCCTGTCTGTATAAGTGTCCTATGTCATATCCCTCCTGTCTATATAAATGTCCTATCTGTCCTATCTGCCAATTATGTATCAGCCATGCAGCCATTTCATGGTTCCCGTCTTACCTCACTCTGACAGTGGCGGAGACACTGTCAGAGTGATGCCATGTATATATAGGCCCGGTGGCGTCACTAGCCAATCAGATCACAGTATTTCACGTGTCACGTGAGGCTTGACCAATCGGTGTGTCATGTTTAGAAAGTGAAAACGCAGTGATAGCAATACTCTCCTGGCGGAGAGTAATAATAGTAAACGTTATTTGTATAGCTCCTTTCATACACAACGTGCAAGCACTTTACATTAAAGAGATACATGAATGGAAATATTAAAATGAAGACGAACAAGAAAAACTAATTGCTTTGCATTCAAAACATAACAAGAAAAGCAAAGAAAACGGCAAAAAGAATGATAATATAAAGCACAGCCCATCAATAAGAAAGTTAAATGCAAAATAAAGTGCCTTAAAAATGCTATAGAGGTTGCTGTCGAGCAGAAACCTCTTATCTCCTTATCTTTAACTTGTGGTGTTTTTTCGTAAATGAACACCCTGCTTGATCATACTACAGCATCACACAAAAGTAGCAAAAGTAGCAGATCCACAAGCTCGAAACGCTTTTGCTATTTTGGATTTATATATATATAGGCAGGGGGCGTCACGGCCATTCACTGTGCGTACGACGCGACACCCTCACTCTCACAGATCCGTGAATTCATACCCCCCACTTTTTGAAAAAATAAAAATAAAATATATATTTTTGATAATAAATCGGTAAAATCAGGCAAAAATAAAAATTAAATAACCTAACCCTAACCCTAAAACCGAAATAAAGTAACCAAAACACGGAAAAAAAACTAAAAAACAAAATCTGCACAAAAAACGTTGCAAAATTTTGAAAATACAGAATTTGTTTACATTTGGCAGTTACAAATGTTTTTCACGCTTTTTCAAAAATAGCAGATCTACAAGCTCATGGCGCGGCACTCGGTGCCGCGCCATGAGCTTGTATATCTGCTATTTTTGAATAGCCAAAATGTAAAGTAAGGGGTATAGTCCACCGAAAGTCCATCCCCCCCACCTTCTGAGAGCCCGTGACGTCCCTGTATATAGGGCTTTTCTGCCTTTATTTGAATACAGTGCACTGGCGACTGACAAGAAACAGGGAGAGACTCGCCGGAAAGGTCGTCAGGCATTAATGCCTATAAATGTGCCTTAACCACTTGGTTAACAAGATTGGTTCAGTCCTATAAAACCCACATATACACACTTAACCGCTTTCATTTCAAACTAAATTCAAAAATTGCCGATCGGCAGAGTTTTTTTTTTTACAATTTTTGTGTGACACTGTAGTATGGCGAAGTAGGGCATTAAATTACAGAAAAAAAACATATTTAAAAAAAAAAAAAATTGAGATATGAGGTTTCGGCCCGACAGCAACTGCTGCAGTCGCACAGGATTCAAGGGCTCGTGAAGGAACATAAAACAACAGGGAGCCTGTGATGTAGGCCGGCCCTAACCCGTCGAGAGCTTTGTAAACAAGTAGAAGGACTATAAAATTGACTCTGGAAGACACAGGGAGCCATGTACTCCATCTCAGACTGGAGTGATGTGTTCTCTCTCGCTCGCCCTCTCTTTCAGCGGTCTAGCAGCAGAGTTCTGAATAAGCTTTTAACCTTTGAATGGAGTTTTTTTTAGAATGAATTGGATCGTCAGCATCTTGCACAGTTAGGAATGGTCATAGTTTTTAGTACGGAGCAAAAAAGTGAAGCGAAAAAGCGTCTTTTATTTATTCGGAACGAGTCCGAATTTTGCGTATATTTTCGCATAATCGCCGGTGTGTAATGACCTTAATGGTTCCTTGAGGGGGTTGGCCTCTTACGTGTGTGTAACTCTGTGAGTGTACAAATGGAACCAAATGGACCTGTAACCAATGGTCTAAAGTAAACGTTATGATATAATCTGTACATTGAAACTATACAAACTAATAGGATGCATCTGTCTAAATAACATGCTATCTAAATTACATTTTAACCTTTCCATAAGACCGCAAGGTCGTCAAGGCTATCATAGGCAAGTGCTACGGGCTATAAGGTGGAGTCTGATGAGGTGAGTCTTCAGGTTACGACCCTGGTGGTCATGAGGTCATGTTACTGTATGTATGTGAGGATGTGCCGTGACCTTGCTTTACCCCTGTGTAGGGTGGGGTGTGCTCTCTGCTGTATGTTCTGTGGGTGCTGTGCTACGGGTGTGTTTTGCTGGTTGAGTGAGTGCATGATTGAGGTGGAAGGTGATGCCTGGGAGATGATTATTGTTTGCAGGCTACCGGGGAGGGGTATAAGAGGCCGGTGGTTATACCATCCAGCTCTTGTGTTCTCTCCTCTCCTCTCCTCTCCCAGACAGACCACCAGCGACCACACCATTTGTTTGCTCATGTAGTGTATAGTGCAACGATATTGAACTATATATCTACAGCCAGGGTTTGGTTAGGGGTGGGCAGTGGTGGAAAAAGTATTTTTTATTTTTATTTAAGTAAAAGTAATACATTCTGCCATGTAGAAATACTCTGTTACAAGTAAAAGTCCGGAATTAAATAAAGACTTGATTACAAGTATTAAAGTATTGGTTTCAAAATTTACTTAAAGTACCAAAAGTAGAAAGTACTGAATTTGCAAAATGTCCCGTTTCACAAGTTTTCAAATGTATAAAAATCTTTTGAAAATAGCAGATCTGCAATCTCACGGGCTTGTAGATCGGCTATTTTCAAGTGGACGAAATGTAGGCATATAGAGGCCTGAAGTGGTTCATGTCAATGTTATGTTTTGTAATAATAATCAAAATCTACTAGTAACTAAAGTTTTCAAATAAAGGTAGTGGGGTAAAAGTATAATATTTAGATCCGAGATGTAGTGGAGTAGAAGTAAAAGTACAAATACCTCAAAAGTACAGTACTTAAGTAAATGTACTTAGTTACTTTCCACCACTGGGGGTGGGTATAGCATTTATTTTTAACTCAATTCTTTCTCCTGTTTGATTAGCTCTGAAACCTGACTGAAATGTCTAGACTGTCCTTCAGAAAGTTGTTTATTTGGTTCAAAACTAACTTTCTATGCAAAGTATTTCGCATAGAAAGTGAAGGTTTGATAATGGGTATGCAATTGCTTAGAACTCCACAATCTAAATTGCTGTTTCACAACAGCGGTTTTTGAAGAGATCAAGAGAAAAAAAAAGAACTCCCATTTCCAGGGATGTATTCATATGCATGACTATGTTTGAAATACTATTGAAGACAAACTTAATGAGTATAGAAGGTGCAAGGTCAAGAAAGAAAGGTGTAAGATGTTGTTGTACATTCCTGCCAAAAAAAGGTTCTGAGTTTGAGATGCTAGTAGCTAGATGCTAGCTTGTTTGTTTTTGTTCTGTTTTGCTAATTCCTCACATGCATTTGATGAGGCTTCCATAAAAACACCAGAGGCAGGGGCAGAGTTTCAAGCGGTTATGGAAAACAGCCTTCTGGAATGTATGTTATTTTTGGAGATGATTTTAGACAAAATGAGCCCGTTCTCACAGCATGAGAAGGGCACACAGCGTGCATACAGTGTTATGGTAACTACTAGCTACTCTAGGTATTAGAGTTGTTCCGATACCACATCGCTTATTCTTAACCTTGAGCGGTGCCCCCTTATTTAGGGCATTTTTCTTTTTTTTTGCGGTTTATGGCAGCAACCATTTTGTCTAGCAAGCAGCTCACACTACATGGATCAAAAGAACTTACAAGCTCAGCAAACTGACTCTCTGCTGCGGCATCTAACAACCGCGTATGGTCCATGCACTTCCTTTCTGTTTGTAGATACAGACAAAACGCCTCCTAAAAACTCACAGTATAGGCTAATGATCACTGATCAGAGACATGGGGATATGAGACACTGAAATATTATCGACGTTAACCCTTTTTGACACGACCAAAACAAGGACATTGTCATGCTGAAGGACAGCTTCAGTTATAATATGCTTAATACGTTCTAGGCTTTCAAGAACATTCATGAATGTTCGCATGGTTGCTAATGTGAATGTTAAACTCTCATTCTGAATGTTTAAAATCTCCATTCAAAATTATTCTGTCATGTTTGGTGATAATAATAATGAGTGCAGTCGGCTCTGAGTAGAGAATTGTGTGAGAAGTAGTGATACAGTAAGTGCCTGGGAGTCGTGTACTGCATATAACAATAAGTACAGCTGTTTCAGCTTTTTAAGTACCAAGGCAGGATATTTAAAGGATGAGCGCTTACCCGCCTCGACCTTCATACGGCTAAACTTTTCTGAGTAGATAGCAGTGGTGGAAGAGGAAGAAGTAGTACATTTTCTTCGTTTTTACAAGTAGCAATACCACAATTTAAAAATGCTCTGTTACAAGTAAAAATCCTATATCCACGCTTCTGCTTTTGATATCCCACCTGCTTTGATAAACCATATCCCCATGTGCATAAAAACTGAATGACCACCTTGGTCATTTATTTGTATGCATATGGTATCAATGTATCCTATTGTATACTATTGTATATTAGGATACATGGCTTAAGTAGAACATGGCATTGAACCTCTGTCGGGTGGAACCCCAAAACTGTTACTTTTCAAAATTCGAATAAAAACATATCAAAAGTAGCAGATCTACAAGCTGATGCCAGTCTGTCTCTGCTAGTTCAATGTGTCGCTTAATTTGTTCGTGCCACGTTTTGAGCTTGTAGATCTGCTACTTTTCATGTTTTTTTGTGACTCTGTAGTACAGTATGATCAAGTATAGGGTGTTAATTTACAACAAAAAAAAACGTTACGATATGGAGATAGGAGGTTTCTGCTCGACAGCGAGGATATCTTGGTGGTGATATAGGGAGCTAGCTAAAACTTATTGTGGAGAATTTTACGGCAGGAGGGACCCTGGAAATGTGTGTGTGCGTGCGCGCGGTGTGTGTGTGTGTGTGTGTGTGTGTGTGTGTGTGTGTGTGTGTGTGTGTGTGTGTGTGTGTGAGAGAGTGTGCGCGCCCGTGCGTGCGTATTTTTTAGTAGTGCTATTGGCAATCAGTGTGGCGGCATAGACTCTTGGGGTGTTGTAGGTCATGGCTGTGTTTCTGAAAAGTTACAGAGAGGAGGGACGTGGGGTGGAGGAGTGAAGGGCGAATTTGGGCTAAAATGTTCAGGCTGTTCTGGGCACTGTGTGTGGGTCTTCTGGGCTATAGGGTATAGGACAGAGGCGGGGGGGGGGGGGGGAGCGGAGAGGCTCTGGGAGTGAAGTTTTGATGCCAGTCTGTCTCTGCTAGTTCTTCCTATCCTATCAGTGAAGTCCAGATGAGGGTCGCGGAGGCGAGGGGGGGGGGGGGGCAGTGAGGGAGAACCATGAAGAGTGGAGCTGTGGAAGGACGAGACCGAGGGGGCTGAGAGAGGAGTGTCATGTTGGAAGGTCATTCCAATCTGAGCCGCCTGTGGTGGTGTGACCGCAGTGTGGCCCTGCGTCATCATGGGGCTGATGCTGCATGCTACGTGTTGTGGCTGCCATGTCATGTCCTTCCTGGGGCCGCATGCTATACCCTTGTTTGCTGATGTTGGCGAGAGCCACCGTCGAGATTGCAATCTTTTCCAATACGTTGATTTTGCTTTTAATTTTTGCTTTAAACCACTTAAAGGAGTTCACCCTAAAAATAACTTATTTTTTTATCAATTACACACGTATGAAGCCTTGAATCAATGGATCATTTTTGTTTTTGTCGCATTCCTAAGCTAATAATTTGATTCCTGTCTCCTACCGGCTAATGTATCCGGTAGGAGACACAAAGTAGATTATTTGTGTCTCCTACCGGAAATACACACGGTCATCAAATTATTGTCTTAGGAATGCCACAAAAACAAAAATAAATCCATGAAATCAAGGCTTCATGGGGTGTGTAATTGATAGAAAATAAGTAATTTTTTGGGTGAACTTAAAGCTGCACTATGTAACCTTCCCCTTCTACCCCGGATTTGCACCAGAATTGTTTTACCGTTGAGCTAATAGAGCCTGCCTGCTTGCTCTAGGGATAAATTGAAGCTTGACATTCAGGTCAAAATGTGTTAATGTGTCTAAGTGAGACATGACCTTTGACACGAGATTTAATTGTCTCAATAGAAGAAAATAAGGGAGACAAAATAAAACCACCCCAATTGTATAAGTTATATTGTATTAACATACTCTACCATACAGATTGGACAAAATCACATTTTAATCATAAGGCCTATTAAAAATGAAATAAAAATCAATATACAAATAGGCCCTATGCACAGCAGCCATATTGGAAAGAAATTGGGCCTCTCTCTTACTTCCTTCACAGGTGTTACCAATGATACTAACGAAGGCTCTGTTCCATTCTGGTCAGGGTGCTGATATCGTGCATGTTGGCTCACTAGAAACACTCCATTTTGGTCCCCAAATGGCCCCTTATGGTGGGTGTGTAACTCTGAGAGTTATGGGGCGTCCTTGAAAATAAGACAACCACTATGCCACACTAAATGGAACAGAGCCTTAATTAGTATAATTGGTAACACCTGTGAAGGAAGTAAGGAAGGGGCCCAATTAATTCCCAATATGGCTGCTCTGCATAGAGCCTATTCCCAACCCAAAAATTGGGACGCATCGGCTACATAATCGCCGTTACAGATGTGGTCCAAAAACTCAAATAGTGATTGATATAGTGGCCAAACAGATGGAGCATAATGGGTCTGAATATAGTCTTTGCAATGTGTTCATGGCGGTTGTCCTGGGGTAAAACGATGTTGCATGGGACTGGGACTGTGGTGCGTCACAATGGGCTGCATCGGAGCAGGGGTTGTGTGTGTGGGTGACAGACAGAGGAGAAACAACAGTTGGTACTTTTACTGCCAACTTGTTTGGACGGCGGCCATCGGCTTTGAAGAGGCCGTCCGTCCCCCATGTGTCCCCCACAAACAAACTGACATTGTCCATGTTGGTTCAGCCCTCTCTGGCTGCAGGTTGCAGATAGCCATGTGTTTGTTATAGTGAAGAGAGAAGAGCCTGCTAAACTCGTTTATTCAAACTTTTGTACGTTGTGTTTGTTTGCAGAAACCTTGTGTCACGGGGCAGCCAGTGGTGGAAAAAATTGTATGTTTCACTTAAGTAAAAGTATCAATACTGCAATGTAGAAATACTCCGTTACAAGTGAAAGCCCGGAATGCAAAATGTACTTGAGTAAAAGTATAAAAGTATTGGTATCAAAATATTCTTAAAGTGCAAAAGTAAAAGTACTCATTGTGCAAAATGTATAAAGAATCTTTTGAAAATAGCCGATCTACAAGCTCACAATGCGTCGCATCGCGACACATTGTGAGCTTGTAGATCTGCTATTTTCAAATGGCTGAAATATGTATAGGGCTGAAGTGGTTGGTGTGTTTTGCGATAATAATCAAAGTCTAAAAAGTAACTAGTAACTAAAGTTTTCAAAGAATTGTAGTGGAGTAAAAGTACAATATTTGCCTCTGAGATGCAGTGGAGTAGAAGTAAAATTAAGCAGGTTAATATCAGATTACTGATATATTATTGATTTCAGCTGTTAAAATTCCAAACATGCAAACATGACCCGGTTTAATTACTTCAGTCTATATAATAGTAGCTTAATGACTAGTATTATAATTATATTGTCTTTTTTATGTCCAATGTATTTGTATTTAAGTTGATAACGTTAACATAAGTATAACTAAATGCATTTGAAATTAAATAAAAAATCCAATTCTAAAATGGCAATAATAGCAGATCTACAAGCTCAAAACACGTTGCAGTGCGACGCGTTTTGAGCTTGTAGATCGGCTATTTTTTCTACTTTTGTGTGACATAGAATGGCAAAAAAAGTGAAAATACGAACATTATATGCAATGTGGCCCTCTGGAGTGAGTGTGGAAATGTAGTGGCCCTCTCCATCATCAATGTTGCCCACCGCTGCCCTACTGTGGATGTACAGTAGGCATAAGTATGTGTGCATGTACAGGTATGTATGTACTATGTATGTTATGTATGAGATCCATTCATCCTCCCTTTGTATTTGTGTTTTTTTTTCCTGCACTGTGCACTGTGCATTATCTCCCTAGATGACACTCTCTCAACTGCTTTTGTTTACACCTACAATACGCAGTTACACACAGTGCACAGAGTAAACAAACCCGTCATTGTTTTGTGAGCCTAACAATAGGCCTTCACCCTCATAATGCCTCGACACAGAAGGGGGAAAAGAATCACACATGGTGAGAATCAAGAAGAATCCGTAGGTCTTAGTCACAACTCAAGTACAAGGATCGGAAAGCAATTATAGCTTTAAGGTGAATAAGTTCAGAAATGGTTTAATTGAAGCCATACTGTTTAATGTTTTCAATTAAACAACATTATTTTTATATTATCTTTTACTTGTATATTTTCCACAATAACCATTCCACAAAATGTGTTTTTTGACAACTTCTCGGAAGACCAATTTCGAGTGACTGCCCCCCGACACTTGTGCCGACAATGTATTGTATTTATATATTTGAAAGTTAATACAATATTACTGAAAAGTCCAAAAATAAACGTTGAGCTAAGACCCTGCAGCATTAGTTTCAGAGTGGTAAATCCATGTTTTTGCTTCAAACTGAATTTGGTGAATCGTTGTTTAACACGCAACAGAGCTATCAGGTGTCGCCAAAAAAAACTACTAAAATGTATGGTACACAATGGGACTTGAACCCATTTACCGTCCCTATATTCTGGGGATGAACATTCGGCGAAAATAGCAGATCTACAAGCTTGTAGATTGGCTATTTTCTGAAAAGGTATAGAGGTGTAGAGGGAAAGAATTGGTGGCCACTTATTTTGTTAAAATACTGTAAGTGTTAAATAGCCGCATAATCCCATAGTAAACACAATTAATGTGCAGTTCGGGACAAAAAAGCATCCAATCAGGTAAGAGAACATGCATACAGAAAAAATAAGGGACATTGGAAGTGAGAAAAAAAGATGAAGAAAAAGAATCTCAAATTGAAGCTGATAAATGGGTTCTCATTCCTGGATCGGATGAAATTGGTGACCCACCTGCAAATGTATGGTATTTTCCTGTGTATTAAATAACTAGAGAGATGAGGAGACCCTACTGAGCAAACACTACAGCAATGATTACTATTAGAGTGTAGAGCTTAAAACGTGTTTTATTCCAATACGGCTCTAATCAATGGGCTAGTGGGGCTAAGCCCCCCCCCCTATTTTATGGAATAAAGATGACAAATTAGTATTACAATGTTTTAGAATAGATTATTTTAAATGCTGGTGGAACCTAGAGCAGCAACAGCATCAAATATTTACAAGGAAAAACACAACAAGCTTTCATTGAGTGATTGACAGCCGACATGACACGCCTGTTTAACTTTTTTTTTTTTTTGCCCCCAAGCTCCGCCCTCACTGGCTTTTGACCAATGAAGGTGTACCTGCGTTTCTGTGCTGTTCTGGGAAGGTGAAGGAAGGAGGATTAACAAGACAGGCGCCTGTATTCAAATGGATTGTTGTTTATTTACTTTCTAATCCGTCTTCAGAAAGGTGGATTTGCTTCAGAGAGAACAAGAGAACTCAACTACGGTAAGGCTGACGGACATGGCAGTGGATGTTTTGGATGCAACTCAAAGTGAACTTTCCTTAGGTATCTAGTTTTGTCGCCGTTCTAGCCTGTGTTATTAAAGAAAAACGGGCGACAACAATGGCCACAACTCAATTGAAAATCGGCAAAAGTGGCGTTTTTCAAGATGTTTTGGCCTTTATCTCTGGAACAGAAGGTCCAATCTGCTCAGTTCAAAGCTTGTTTGATGCGTGACTTTGAGGGCAGTAAGCTCTAACGACAACTTTAGGGGGTTGCGGCCCTAAAAGGGGTGTGTGTGTGTGTGTGTGTGTGTGTGTGTGTGTGTGTGTGTGTGTGTGTGTGTGTGAGAGACACACATACAGACAGACAGAGGCTGTGTGTGTGTGTGTGTGTGTGTGTGTGTGTGTGTGTGTAGCGTTAAAAGCAGTGATAAGGAACATGGGAAGAGGTCTACTGTAAGAGGAGATGAGTTTCAGTGTATACATACAGTACCACTGACTGCTATGTTTAAATCTGCATTACACCTCAAGCAGACTTGAATAATCTAACCTTTTTTAATGGTCTGGTTCTGGTCTTATTGTGTTTATAAAGTGCATGCTACCATTCTTGTGTGACCCTCAACACAGGATTTGATCATTCCAGGCACAAATTATTAGTATTGCCACCACCACCCATAATCATGATATAAGAGCAGCTATCTGCACATACAAACAACGCTCACTGGAGCAGTGGAAGTTTTGTTGTGGGTTGTGTTGTGGGTACTTGTGTTGTTGTGGAGCATTTCCTATAACAAAGTATAGCCTACATTAGTGTCATTGCTGTAACTTGCTATCTGGAATGTGGTGCTGTTGCTGCAGGATGAACTATGGGTATCATATGGTCCGGGGACCACCAGGGATCCTTTGGGGGGTACCAGGGGGTCCCCAGCAAAATATGTTAATATAGCATCACAATAATGTTAACCTTTTATACTTTGGCTATTCAAAAATATTTTTGAAAAAAAGTGAAAATGTGTGCAAACCTTTGAATATATATATTTTTATGCAAACCATTTTAACTCAAATCTTTGCTTCTGGGGGTCCCTGGAACAAAATATTTGAGATGGGCTTCTGCGGCCAAATACATATTATTTTGGGGGTCCTTGACATGAAAAAGTTTGAGAACCACTGGTATAATGGATGTCTTATAGCCCTCCCACCCAAAATCACCACCAGTTGCTACTATGTTGTTGTTTGCTAGTTTGCTATGTTGTTTAATATGGGAATGTGTTGGAATTTACGTGTTATGTGGTTACATTTATTTAGTAAGTGTGCTGTTGTGCTAACACCATGAGTGATATGGGTGTTTACAGGGAGAACCCTCTCTCTCTTCAGTGCTGCTATATAGGGTTTAACCTCTTAAAGCCTATATATTTCATGGCCTGGAGTCCCCCGGGGATCTATACTGCTAGATCTGCTATTTTTTTGCTGAACGTTCATCCCAGATTAGGGACGCTATAGCAGGGGTCTTCAACGTTTTTCAGGCCAAGGTGGACCCCTTAGCTGGGAGAGAGATGAAGCAGGGACCTAACCTACATATTGTATAAAATTGTGTTGAGATTAAACCTTTTCAATAGGTTTCATGTATAGCTTCATAGACTTATTTGACAGCAACTATCATTGTGTAGCATTGTTCATGTTAATGTGTATTTTCATACAGTTCACCACTTAAACTAGCCTGGTAAACCCTCCCTTGATTTCAGAAAGGAGTCTGGTCTGAAACGCCTTTCTGCAATAATCGCTGTGGGCTGGAGTTGGGCGGGAGTAATACCGTTGACTGACAACCCCTTAAACCAATGATCGTTTTCCCCTTCAGCCAATGAGCAGTTCATTTTGACGAGCTCCAGGCTATGTGACGCAACGGGACTTTTGGGACGGCCATGCCGAAAATAGGTTGCCTTATTGGGATACATGCGTGTCACTCCCCGCCCCTGCCGGTACTCTAAATTTATATTTTTAAATAGGCTCTGTCATGATTAATTGACCACATATATGAAGTTAAACAACTAAATTCTATCCAAACGATATCTTATAAGTAAATTCCGTGCCTCAAAAAAGAAGTTTGAAAGCGTTATAAAACTGAAAGTAAGAAGTGAAGGCACTCGCACAAACAACAATGGCTGCCGTTCGTCTTTTTTCGGCGGCTCTCAGGCTGCACTCGGGTTCATTCGGGCTCACTCGAACTCGCCACCTGATTGGCCAACTGTCGCTGTCAATCACAGAACAATGAGCGACGACGCTGATAGGCTCGTCGGCTCGGCGAGCAGAGCGATTATTGGAGAAAGGCGTTTCAGACCAGACTCCTTTCTGAAATCAAATGGAAATGAGATTTCCGGAGGGAGGGTTTACCAGGCTACACTTAAACCCTCAATGCTTAGAAAACCTTTATTTGGTTGGTCTGCTCTTTTCCCCCCTCTACCAAACTTCTTTGCCGAAAAATAGCAGATCTACTTAAGGTGTTGTTGAATACCCTTGCAAAGTTGCACTAGCAGGGGTCTTCAACGTTTTCAGGCCAAGGACCCCCTGGCTGAGTGAGAGATGAAGCAGGGACCCCCTCTGTATTGTATAAAATTGTGTTTCAGATAAACTTTTGCTGCTCTTTTTTCCCTATACACCTATAACTCTTTGCCAAAAAATAGCCGATCTACAAGCTCACAACGCCTCGCAGCGCGAGGCGCTGTGAGCTTGCAGATCTGCTATTTTTGGCTAAAGTTCTCCTCAGAAAAGGGATGCTAGGGTTGAAGTGGTTAATGTAAAAGGAAAAAATCCTATCACACAAAGATTTGGCGGACCCCCTGTAGTAACTCTGAGGAACCCCTAGGGGTCCCGGACCCCCTGTTGAAGACCCCTGCACTATAGGGTTCATGTGGAATAAGTGGTTAACATACAGTAGCATGTTTTGGTCCAGCTTTAGTTTATAGCTCTCTCGTTGATAACCCAAATGCATAGCCTTCTGTGGTTTAAGTAAAGATTCCTCCTCCTCCTCTGTGGAATGAGATCCAACTTGCTGCTTATAGCCCATACACTGTATATATAGTTACTTAATTTTCATCTGTCACATTTAATTCTCTGTAGGTCTCCAGCTAAAAGTACAACCACATAATGATGATTATGCTGTATGTCGTTGCTGTCTGGCAGAAACCTAGTACTGTATGTCCGAAACTGTTACTTACTTCTCAGGGAATGGAACAAAAATGTTCTGAAACTGTGAAAATAGCCGATCTACAATTTTAACACTTCGCACCGCCATTTTCACTGCTTTTGCTTGTCACTCTTGTGCAGCGAATTAGGGCATTAAGTAACGAAAACAAATCGTCCCCGTCTGGCAAACACCTCCTATCTCCATATTTTAACTCATTCCCCGCCCCCGTAAATTAACACCCCACAGCGTACAGCTACTTTTGCTGTTTTTGAATCTGAACCCTGAAACGTAACAGTTTTGGACATACATTATGAGGTTTCCACCCGACGGAGACGATAATTATGCTAGTAGTAACCTTCTATATTGCTGTTATGACTCTAGGGGTCATATATAAATGTATTTTCCTGTGTGGTGCCCTGTGTATGTTTCCCCCTCATTGGTGTGTTAGTGAATGAGTGGTGAGGAGTGACTAATTGAGCACCAGCTGGTGTGAGTGGTGGCTGAGGGTGATTGGCTCCTGTGGAATATAAAGATGGCTGTCTCCGGTCTTGTTGTTTTCTTCTGAGCAGCCTCAAAACAAGACCAGTCCTCTGTGTTTGCTAGTGCCAGTGGTTTTAGTTTTTTGGTGTGTTTTAGAGCAGTGGTTTTCACACTTTTTCATGTCAAGGACCCCCAAATTGACACTTATTAGCCCGCGGACCCCCATTTCAAAAGATATGCCAGGGACCCCCATAAGAGAATATTTTTTACGGCTCTAGCAGTGATTCTCAACCATTTTAATTTCAAGGACCCCCAGTTTGACATGGATTAGGCTACAGACCCCCATTTAATGGCATTTCTATCACTTGGACCGCAATTTATATTGTAAAATCTATGTCAATTTACCCTAACGGGTCCATTTGGTTCCATTTATACACTCTCAGAGTTACAGACCCATAAGGGTCCATTTGGTGCCTAATCTATCATTTAGCTGGGGACCCCCTGGAACTCCCTCAAGGACCCCTGGGGGTCCCCGGACCCCACTTTGAGAACCAATGTTTTAGAGTGGCTAGTTTTAACACAGGTTAGTTTACAGCCTTTGTTATTGTAGGGGTGTGTGGCCTTTAGTTTGTTTTGTTATCCATTTGATTATGTGTGTCTTAAGTGAAGCTATAAGGTGTATTTCTGTTTGGTACAGGTACAGGGTTTAGTTTTGAGTATGATTTCTTATGTACCCTGAGGTAATTTACCCATGTTTTAAACTTTGTTAGTAAATCACTGTCTTTTTTTAAGTTTTAAACTGGTGTTGCCTGGTTGTGTTTGGGGGGACTGGGAAGGAAGGAGTCCGCTTTTGTTGTCGCGCCTTAGGTTCCCCTAGGCCGGGGCGTCACATTTGCATAATGAGAAATGGGTGTTTTAATACAGAAGGTTAAAGCTACAGTCTGTCTGGGACTTATTTTAATGAATCAAAACGTTATTTTAACCAATCTGTGGTGGTAGAGTACGTTTGGGTAATAATACAATAAAACAAGCACATCTGCAGTGGATATTTGGAGACGGTCTCATTACTCTTCCATTGAGACATTCAGACCCTGGCGTATTGTATTGGTAACACACTCGACCATGCAGATTAGATGAGATACAATTGTGTTCATTAAAATAAGTCCTGGATAGTAGCATTATTGTAATGTGAACATCTTGTCCTCTTTTATATTATAATCAACACAGAGTAAAAGGTAGTTTTCGTCTCGTGTCCGGTGGAAACCTTATATGTCCAAAACTGTTACTTTTCGGGATTCAAATTCCAGTCGTTTCGAGCTTGTAGATCTGCTACTTTTTTTTGAAAATCGACCATCGCGATTCGAATCGATTTTTTCCGACACCCCTACAAGTAGGGCGTTAACCCATTAAGACCTGGAACCCATCTGTGTCTTTTTTGGATTTGAGCTAAAAAGCATTATTTTACACTTTGGCTATTCAAAAATAGCAGATATACAAGCTCATAGCGCGGCACCGAGTGCCGCGCTATGAGCTTGTAGATCTGCTATTTTTGAAAAATTGAGAAAATTTGTCTTTTAAAGCGAACATTTTTAACTCAAAACTTTTCCTCTGGGGAGTTCCTGGAAAAACATATTTTGAGAGGGGGTTCGGCGGACAAATACATATCATTTTGGGGGTCCTTAACATGGAAAAAAGTTTGAGAACCACTGATATAGGAACATATGTTTTTTCAGAAAACTGTTAGGATTAGGAGTTAGAGGAGTTCACCCCAAAAATGACTTATTTTCTATCAATTGCACACCCTATGAAGCCTTTGAATCCATGGATTCTTTTTTGTTTTTGTCGCATTCCTAAGCTAATAATTTGATTCCCGTCTCCTACCAGCTAATGTATCCGGTAGGAGACACAAAGTAGATTATTTGTGTCTCCTACCGGAAATACACACGGTCATCAAATTATTGTTTTAGGAATGCCACAAAAACAAAAATAAATCCATGAAATCAAGGCTTCATGGGGTGTGTAATTGATTGAAAATAAGTAATTTTTTGGGTGAACTCCTCCTTTAAATATGGAGATGAGAGGTTTCAATAGTACACAGTTTCTGCCCTTGAAAAGTGGCAGCGCTCCAGCTTCCCCTATCACCGCGTTGCGTTGGGTGAATGCCCACATTTATTTCGGGTCATAATTGTCTGTCTAAACTGATTTCAGGCGTCCAGGAAGAATTTCCGGGGCTATGATGCCATCCATGATAATTGTCTATTCCTCGTCAACGTACTGATTACTAATTGAGAACTGCTGACAGCTGGCTGATTTGTGCAGCTTGT
Source organism: Gymnoscopelus microlampas (assembly GCF_963454915.1). NCBI lineage: Eukaryota > Metazoa > Chordata > Actinopteri > Myctophiformes > Myctophidae > Gymnoscopelus > Gymnoscopelus microlampas. Next base: position 43,070,793 of record NC_139954.1, on the reverse strand, counting down.
GTGGCGGGAAGTAATTTTTCTCTTTTCTATCTATCTATCTATCTACCCAGGAGATGATTTCCTCCCCCGCCCCACAGTACAAGCTGCGAGGCCAATTGTTCACGGGTTCAATTTATCTGGACAGGTTCTGCAGAATGTCACCGATTCAACAAAAAAAAGGTTTGAAACGTTCTTGGTATGCTTGAGGGCTTTTTCTCTTTAACCCTTTCAATCCGGGAAGGCGTCTTGTGTCATTGTCAGTGGTGGGAAAAAGTACTCAAATGTTTTACTTAAGTAAATGTATCAATACTGCAGTGTAGACATACTCTGTTACAAGTAAAAGTCCGGTAATCAAAATTTACTTGAGTAAAAGTACAAAAGTATTGGCATGAATATATACTTAAAGTACCAAAAGTGAAAGTACTCATTGTGCAGAATGTCCCATTTCACATGTTTAAAATGTATAAAAATCTTTTGAAAATAGCAGATCTACAAGCTCACAATGCGTCGCTTCGCGACACATTGTGAGCTTGTAGATCGGCTATTATCAAATGGCCGAATTCTATATAGGGCTGAAGTGTTTTGTGATAATAATCTAAATCTGCAAAGTAACTAGTGTATATAAAGCTGTCAAATAATTGTAGTGGAGTAAAAGTGCTATATTTGCCTCTGATATGTAGTGGAGTAGAAGTAAAAGTATTGAAAATAGCTAATGTACTTAGTTACTTTACACCACTGGTCATTTTGTATTTTAACTATATATATAATTAGATTTTCAGAAAAAAGTTTTTCAGAAAAATCTTAGGCATTAGAACAGTGGTTCTCAAAAATAGCATATTTTGAACAAGTATTTTTTTATCTGGAAAGTGTTTGAACATTTTTGACACAAATCCTCTCTTCTGGGGGTCCCTGGCACAACACATTTTCAGATGGGGGGGGGGGGGGGGGTCAAATGCATATCAGTTTGGGGGTCCGTGGCACAACAAAGTTTGAGAACTACATATTTAGAAGGTGGTTTAGAAGTCAGGCCTCAGATCTTAATGGGTTAACTCTGTGCTTGTACCAAGTTGTACCAAGTTGTTCTCTTATTCCCCCTGTGTTCTTTCGGTGTTCATCGAGGCTGAACGTAGATTACTGGACCATGTCTCTCTCTCTCTCCTTCCATAGTTGTGCACCAAAGATGGTACAGTAGGATGAAACCAATCCAGCCAAACTTTGATTGATTTCCTGTATCTATATCAGGTGGATGGCCGTCCCTTTAGGAGACCATGCAGAAGCAGGTCTCCTAAGTCTCTTTCATCCACTGCCACTGACGTAATTGACGTAATTAACCAATACTGCCACTGACGTAAAAAAACATATTTTTTTTTTTTTCAAATTTGACCCAAAGACCAAGGAGATATGATTTTTCTAAGATCTAGACTCCCATCCACTTCCTTGTTAACTTAAAACTTAAAACTTCTGTATCTCGGCTCGTTTTTTTTTTTTCAATGAAAAATCTCTGGCAGTGGGCAAACGCAAAAAAAAAAAATTCTGGCAGTGAATTAGTTAATGCTCTATGCACAGCAGCCATATTTGACAGAAATTGGGCCTCTTCCTTACTTCCTTCATTAGAATGATTCTAATGAAGGCTTTGTTCCATTTAGTGTATTACAACGGTTTTCAAGGACCACCATAACTCTAAGAGTTACACACCCGCAAGGGGCCATTTGGAACCCCGACCCCAACCCCCCCCCCCTTCATTAGTATCGACACCTGTGAAGTAAGGAAGAGGCCCAATTTCTTTCCAAAATGGCACCTGCTGTGCATAGAGCCTATTACAATGGAGAAGAAGTGAAAGTGAGCACATATTATGACTGATTCACTTAAAGTACATACATGCTGTAAAATGTCCATCTCAATTGAGGAGAAACGGCTCTCTATAGTGGTGATAGCTGAGAATTCTCAGCCTGTTCAAACTAGCCAAACTTGAAGAAGTCCTTATTTAACTTTAGTAGAAGCCTTTTTTCCCCCTCGAAGTTGTGTTAAGTGTTGTTTCCCCTAATTGAGCTGAATCAATCCAGCTTCACTAAAAGCCTTTTCTATTAGGCTGCTGAGGCAGGTATATAGCGCTTTATATGATTAGCTTGAGCGACAGGATGATTACAGCTAGCTAAGGAGCACACCTCCATCATCATTAACACCGACTGCCGGGTTCAGTCAACTAAGTCGACAACTTTTAACCCATTAAAACCGGCAAAGCATCTGTGTCATTTTAGATTTTAACTATAGATGAGTGTCTGTGTGTGTCACGATAAAAAAGCAGATATACAAGCTCATAGTGCGAAAACCAGTCAGATTGAAAAAGTTAGTTTAGTTTTCACCGACGGAGGCGCAACACTCGGCACGGCGACTCGCTCGCCTATGCTCGCTCGGCGGTGCCTCTCGTGGCTCAAGTCACCTTCAGACGACTCGGCGCTGTTCGAGTAGCGTCCCGATAGGGACAGAATCGTGTCCCCCTCTAGTCCCGGTACCTCCATGAAGTAATTTCAAAACGAGCACTCCTTTTTTAATCTGACTGTTTTTTCAATCATACTCTAACATATATGTATTTTAAAGCAAATTTTTACATTTAAGATTTTTAACTCAAATCTTTGCTCCTGGGGGACAGGAGCAAAGATTCTCTGACTGGGTCCCTAGGAACAAAATATTTTGAAATTGGGGTCCGCAGCCAAATGCATATAATTTTGGTGGTCCTTCACATGAAAAGGTTTGAGCACCACTGATATAGCAACATGCATTTTTCAGAAAACTGTTTTAGTTTAGTTTTAAAACTGATTTAGAAGACATTTTGTAGAATCGGCCTCAGGTCTCAATGAGTTAATACATCCGTGGTTGAGATGTCATGACAACAGCAGGATCGGAGGGCACATAAGACTGAAGAGTTTCATCAATGGCTTATGTTCCTCAGGGTTTTTGTGCCAAGGACCCCCAAAACTGTTACTTTTCAGATTTAAAAAGACAAAATAGCAGCCCGACAAGCTCAAAACGCGTCGTTTCGCGCCACACTTCACGTTTGTAGATCCGCTGCTTTTGATACTTTTGTGTGACGCTGTAGTATTTACTGGCATTATTTAAAAAAAAATGGAAACACTAAAAGTTAAAATATGGAGTTAAGAGGTCTCGGCCCAACAGCAACGATATAGGGTATACTGTAAGTGGTTGAGCTCATGTGTTAACTGTAAAATCTTCCGTGTGTCTCTTATGCCTTCTAACAAACACCATCCAGGTGCAGTAGTGCAGTGGTTTATTTATCATCAAAGTGTGAGCCATTTGCTTAACCCATTAAGACCGGGAACGCATCTGTGTCATTTTATAGATTTATTTGGCTGTTAAAAAAATAGCAGATATACAAGCTCATAGCGCGGCACTTGGTGCTGCGCTATGAGCTTGTAGATCAGCAATTAAAAAATAAGAATAAAGTGTGTGTGTGTGTGTGTGCGTACGCTATATATATCATCCTTAACACATTGGGTTCCAAAACCGTATATATACGGTTTTGGGAATACAACCATGGAGTGCCAAAACCGTATATATACAGTTTTTGAAAAAAGTTAATTTTTGAAAAAAAGAAAACATTATTATTTTTTTCCTTCACAGCACCAGGAGATATCATTTTCCGAAGATTTAGACTCCAATCCACTTCCTGGTTAACTTATGACTTCAAAAGCCTGTATCTCGGCTCCTCAAAAATGGTTAAAAATCCTGGCACTCGGTGTACTCTGTTTTAAAAAAAAACTGGCACCCCATGTGTTAAGAACCACTGATATTATAGCAACATAAGTTTAAAAAAAAAACTGGTGGATTTAGAAGACATTTGTAGAATCCCCAGAAGCAAAGATTTGAGTTACACATTTTCATGATTTTTTTTAAAATAAAAATATAAGATCTACAAGCTCGAACTTGTAAATCTGCCATTTTTTGAATAGCCAAAGAAATCTTAAAATGACACAGATGCGTTCCCGATCTTAATGGATTAATTTGTCTCAAGTTATCAGGGCCAACATGAATTTGTGCATACTCATGCATGTGTACAAGCACAACAAAGTCTGGCGCCATCTGGCAACACAACGGGTGCTTCAAAAAACCCTCCAATTGTCACAGTCGCTACTGTAGATAGATAGGCCGTTGCAGTCGGACCAGTACGTCTCTGAATAAACTTTTTATTTATACATTTCTTTTAAAGAATGGCCCACTTTCTTTCAGTTATTGTTTTTTTACCCACAACATGCAGTGAAGACAGATGCGATGGCGAGGAACAATGTTAACCCATTAAAACCGGGAAAGAATTTGTGTTGTTTTACATCATTTTGTAATCACAATCTTTTAACCGCTTTCACCATATTTTATACTTTGGCTATTCAAAAATAGCAGATCTATAAGCTCGCAGCGCGTCACTTCGTGCCGCGCTATGAGCTTGTAGATCTGCTATTTATTATTTTGTTGTGAAAATGTGTGTGTGTGTGTGTGTGTGTGTGTGTGTGTGTGTAAAAAAATGTTTTTATATATAAAAAATATATAACATTTTTTAAAGAGAACATTTTAACTCTCATCTTTGCTTCTTGGAGTCCCTGGAACAAAATTTCGAGATGGGGGTCCGCAAGCCAAATACATAATAATTTTGAGTGCCACTGACATAGAAACATACGTTTTTCAGAAAACTGTTTAGATTTAGAAGACATTAGAATCGGCCCCAGGTGTTAATGGGTTAAAGCATAGTGGGAGTCAGGTTAGAACCCACACGTTCCCGCCCTGCATCGTTTTAAGCGCATCATGCAGTACAAACGAGTAGCCTACACAAATCAAATCAAATCTCACCTGACAATAACGCAATAAAACGCAACAATAGAACAATTACGCAGTGAGAAATGTTAGAAAAGGATATTTTGGGATGCGTTGCTACATTAAACCTGTTGTATTTGACGCCATTCATACCATGTTCCTAAAAAGATGGATGCTTTGGCCTATGTTTTCTTTTTTTTTTTAACATTTTATCTGTGGTTGATAGAGCTTTCTCTTCTGCAAAGGCGTACTTCGCCATTTTTAAGCCTTCATCTCCATTTCTTTATTGTATGAAGTGCATGCAGGGGAAAACATTGCTTGATATCCCTGCAGGAACATTCCCTGGCACAGAATTTGAATACTGCAATGTTCAATACACTATAGGACAGAAATATGAATAATACAATAGTCAATACACTCTAGTACAAAACATATATAATCCACTTACGCCCTATATACTTTATAATACGACAACTAGTGGAAATAGTATCTACAAGACGGGTTGTGAGCTTGTAGATATGCAATTTTTTGACATTTTGGAGTCGGCATATCGTTGCTGTCGGGCAGAAACCTCTTATCTCCTTATTTTTCGTAAATTAAAACCCTGCTTGATCATAGGCCAACAACAGTGCAGTGTTTACTACCTTTTTTCACTGACGAAAACTAGATAAAAACTAAGTTATGGTGACTATAACTATGACTAAATATATTGACAATTTTGTCAACAAATAAAAACTAGACTAAAATGTTAGTGAGGGACTAGTGGAGAAGAGATCCAGTAGAACTAAAAGCCAAGTCATTTTATGTTTGGTTGCGCTCGAGTGTTGCATGCTGAAAATAGCCAATCTACAAGCTCACAACGTGTCGCGCTGCGACACGTTGTGAGCTTGTAGATCGGCTATTTTCAGCATGCAACCAAGTGTAGAATGAGCCATTACGACGCAATCAAGGCACTGCCAAAATACATTATAGTCGACTAAATTAACTGTAGATTTAGTCAACTATAATCTTATGATATTTAGTCGACTAAAACTAGACAACTAAAACATTTCAGATGACTAAAATAGGACTAAAACCAAATGCAATTTTATTCAAAATACTAAAACTAAATCAAAATTTGCTGTAAAAATCTATACTGCTACAGTGCCACACAAAAGTTTCAAAAGTAGTAGATCTGCAAGCTCGAAACACGGCGTGAAGCGACGCATTTTGAGATGGATCTGCTACTTTTGCTCTTTTTGAATTGGAATCCTGAAAAGTATGTTTTGGACCTAATGAGGTTTCCACCCGACAGAGACGATATTTCCGCACTAGTCTCCGGATGGAGCACCACTAACCGTCAACATAAGTCAGTTGTGATTAGAACTAGGTCAGATTCCTGCAGTGACACAGATACAGTGGTGGGAAAAGTACTCAAATGTTTTACTTAAGTCAAAGTATCAATACTGCAATGTAGAAATGCTCTGTTACAAGTAAAAGTCTGTAATTAAAAATGTTGTTGAGTAAAAGTACAAAAGCATTGGTATCAAAATATACTTAAACTACAAAATTGAAAGTGCTAATTATGCAAAATGTCCAATTTCACAAGTTTTCAAATAAAACATCTTTTGAAAATAGATCCAAAAGCTCACAATGCATCGCAATGCACTTGTAGATCGGCTATTTTCAAATGGCCGAAATGTATATAGTGCGTAAGTACTGGTTACTGTATGTTGTGTGATAATAATCTAAATCTACAAAGTAACTAGTAACTAAAGTTTTTAAATAATTGTAGTGGAGTAAAAGTACAATATTTGCCTCTGAGATGTAGTGGAGTAGAAGTAAAAGTACAGAACATTGGAAATACTCCAGTAAAGTAAAAACACCTCAAAATTGTACTTAAGTACAGTACTTGAGTAAATGCACTTAGTTACTTTACACCACTGTGAAACAGAGGAGCCAAGAAAGCCTTGCTAAAACCTCAAGCAGCTAACAGCTAGCTGGAGGAATACTCCAGGACCTTAAGAATGTTGTGGGATGTGACAGTACAGAACGCCAGGACAACGAGACAGAGAAAAAGCAAGCTAGCAGCAATTGACCCGAGGAGAACGGAGAAGAATGACTTTGCTGACCCTTCTCAGGTTGTGGCCGAAAAACACTTACTTATCCCCTTGATTCACTGTGGCTAAGGGAGGCAAGAAAGCCTTGTTGAGCTGGAGGTGTCTTATAGGCCACGGGGTTAATTTCCTATTTCTCTAGTGCGAAGCAGCTTAACTTTACAAGCAGACAGGCATGGGGTTCCATTTGTAGGTCGTTGGCATGACTCACCCTCTAGTATAACCCAGTAAGACCTGGAACGCATCTATGTCATTTTTAGATTAAAAAATAGCAGACATACAAGTTCATAGTGCGGCACTCGGTGCCGCACTATGAACTTGTATATCTGCTATTTTTTAAAATGTGTGCAAATCTTTGAATATATATATAAATATTTTTTTTTTTAAAGCAAACATTTGTAACTCAAATCTTTGGTTCTGGGGGTCCCTGGAAGAAACATTTTGAGATGGGGGTCCGTGGCCAAATACATATCTAAAAATGTTTTCTAAATGTAGTAAAGTATGTTGCTATATCAGTGGTGCTCCAACTTTTCCATGTCAAGGACCACCCAAAATGATATGTATTTGGCCGTGGACCCCCATCTCAAAATGTGTTGCTCCAGGGACCCCCAGATCAGAGTTAAAAATGTTCACTTCAAAACACAAATGTTCACATTTTTTCCCCAAAAAATGCAGATCTACAGTACAAGCTCAGAGCGTGGTACTCGGTGCCGCACTATGAGCTTGTAGATCTGCTATTTTTTGAATAGCCAAAGACATCTAAAATGACACAAGATGCGTTCCCGTTTTTTATGGGATAAGGACAGACACTCTTATCAGTATAGCGCTGAGCTTCCCCCCTTGACGCACTGCAAGCCCAGTACTAAGACATCTGGAATAGTGCTGTGCATGAGATTTCCATTCCTGGCTGCTTCCCCAGATAAGGAGGGAGGCTGTGAGGGGAAATAGTTGAAGACCACACCTTAAGGCAGAAAGTGGCCAAGAAAGTGGACTGAAATATGGAGAGATATTCAGCAAAACGTATCAAGAGCTTTCGGGTTTAGTTGAAAGGTTGATGAAAGGTTAGCGAAAAGGTCTCCTCCTTCGAGGCAAAATTGTGCCGCTCCAATTAAGAACAAGAGTCTATAGTTGGGGTACAGTAATGCATTAAGTTTTGAACAGTAACAAAAAAAAAGAAAGTAGTTTCTTTGTATTTTCCATTTTCTCTGGTTTTCTAATTGCTCTGAAATTGAGTCATTTTGAGTATGTTTTATACCACATGCAACTCAAGGAGCTGGCTATAAATTACTTTTCCCGGTGAATATGAGTTGACGGGATTGATATTTTGGCTGACATTCTCTCCCAAAAGTCAACGCTAGCATTTGTTAGGCCTAATGTATTCTTCGTAGTACGACGGTGTTGCACGTAAGAAATACACAGTGGTGGACAATGTACTCATTTTAAGTATCAATACTGTAATCTAGAAATACTAAGTACTACTAGTAAAAGTCCGGTAATCAAAATTTACTTGAGAAAAAGTGCAAAAGTATTGGCATAAAAATATACTTAAAGTGCCAAAAGTAAAAGTACTCATTATGCAGAATGTCCCGTTTCACAAGGTATCATAATGTATAAAATGTATTGTCTACTTTAAAAAAAAAAGCAGATCTACAAGCTCACAACACATTGCGATCTTGTAGATCGGCTATTTTTTAAATAGGTTTAAATAGGGCTGAAGTGGTTAACGTATGTTTTGTAATAATAATTCAAATCTACAAAGTAACTAAATCTTCAAAGTAACTCAAGTTTTCAAAGAAATTGTAGTAAAGTGAAAAGTATTGAACTGGAAATACTGAAGTAAAGTAAAAGTACCTAAAATAAATTGTACTTGAGTAAATGTAATTAGTTCCACCACTGGACATACAGCACAAGCTAACGATGCGTCACAGCAACAACACGTCGCGAGCCGTAAGCTTGTAGATCAGCTATTTTCAGCGCCCTACGATGAAGTATGAAGTGGGCTTCACTACACGGGCAATATATCCTTCCTCAACACTGTTGGTGCTAACAGAGAACAGGGTAACACTTTACTTGAGGGGGGTGAAAATGCATACACTTAATTAACGTTTAATTAATGATGAACTAATGAATAAATTAATTCATGATGAGTCTATCATGAACTCATCACTAAGTCCTGGGCTGGTCCTCACCATTAAATAATGATGAAGTCACTATGACTTAACCAAGTGTAATATATCATTAGTTAAGGACGTTATGCCACACTTCAACTTCTATGCCCAGGATGAGTGCTCATAGGTGGCTCATAGGTGGTGGAAAAAGTACTCAAATTCTTTACTTAAGTAAAAGTACCAATACTGCAATATAGAAATACTCTGTTACAAGTAAAAGCCCAGAATTCAAAATGTACTTGAGTAAAAGTACAAAAGTATTGGCATCAAAATGTACTTAAAGTGCCAAAACTAAAAGTACTAAAATATCAGAAAATAGCCGATCTTCAAGCTCACAATGCGTCGCGATGCAACGCATTGTGAGCTTGTAGATCTGCTATTTTCAAATAGGCTAGGTAATAAAATAGGGCTGAAGTGGTTAATGTACTGTATGTGTTTTCATAATATAATAATTTATATCTGAAAAGTAACCAGTAACTAAAGTTTTCAAATAATTGTAGTGGAGTTAAAGTACAATATTTGCCTCTGAGATGTAGTGGAGTAGAAGTAAAAGTATTGGAAATTGTCAATACTCAAGTAAAGTACAAATACCTCAAAATTGTACTTAAGTACAGTACTTGAGTAAATGTACTTAGTTACTTTCCACCACTGCTAGGCGGGTATAGGAGCTTAGCGAGGTGGGTCGGTCTCCGAGCGACCACCAGAGTAATTAAAATGTATCATCAATTAAGCGTTAATTACGTGTATGAATTTGCCCCCTCAAGTAAAGTATTAACGAGAACAGCGGTGGGCGGCAAACAGCTAACTGTAGCTCCTATCGTAGCCGCACACGCCATGTGGACGCTAGCGTTCTTCACACAGAGTAATATCAGAAGCTGTCACCTGTGATGTTGGGCATGCGTGCTAAGATATGAACGCTTTCTGCTTGCGTTCATATCTTACAAATCAAGAGCGGACAGGTGGTGCTTTAAAAGAACAGAAGGGAGTGAGGGGGAAAATGAGGAGACGTGAGGGGAATGAGCCGCTCGAAGATGGCCCAGCAAAATAAAGACATCGCTCTTCATATGCACAGCTTGACGTGCACTGACAGTGACGCCTTCTCTGTCAATTTCCTTTAACCCTTTAAGACCGGGAACGCATCTGTGTAACCTCTTAAACCACTATTTTATACTTTAGCTATTAAAACATGGCAGATATACAAGCTCATAGCGCAGCACAGAGTAAGCTACAAGCTTGTAAATCTGAAATCTTTGACAAATCGTGATCGTTTTTTTGCAAATCTTTGAATATATATTTTTTACTCAAATATTTTGTTTTTGGGGGGTCCCTAGAATAAGATATTTTGAGAAGGGGGGTCCGTGGACAAATACATTTTGGGTGTCCTCGACAGTTTGAGAACCACTGATATTATAGCAACATAAGTTTTTTCAAAAAACTGTTAGGATTTAGAAGACATTTATAGAACTCCCCAGAAGCAAAGATTTGAGTTACGCATGTTCGCTTTAAAGAATATGTTCAAAGATTTGCAAAAATGTTCATGTTTTCTTTTTTTTTTTTAGCAGATCTACAAGCTCGTATGAGCTTGTATATCTGCTATTTTTGAATAGCCAAATAAATCTTAAAAATGACACAGATGCGTTCCCGGTCTAAATGGGTTAAAGAGCTTTCCTGCGTTAGTACTTATTTTCTTCAAGCAGTTGGATAATGATCTGACAGACCAGCACTTTCCTCAAAGGACTCAGGGCTAGCATCTGCTTTACGAGCCTTAAAAAAGTTGGACAAAGTTGGACAAGTGAGGCCGAAATAAATAAGCAACGCCGAACCAACAAATGACCTAGTTTTCAGTTGAAAAACTCCAATGCAAGTTTGGGTGTGTTTACAAAGTTTGCTGGATGGAGCTGCCAAATACAAGCCAACCAGGGGGATTATATGCTCACGTTGACACTGACTGACAGCGGTTTCATTCTGGGAGCCATTAGGGAAGACTGGTGGAGCGAAGCCAAAACACAGATGTCAGATTTGGCATGTTCCGTGTTTTTCCTGACAAGCTTATTTCATACAATAGTGGAGGATGCCTTTATATATCCCATTAAAGCCGGGAACGCATCTCTGTCATTTTAGGATTTCTTTGGCTATTCAAAAATAGCAGATATACAAGCTCATAGCACGGCACCGAGTGCCGCGCTATGAGCTTGTAGATCTGCTATTTTTGGAAAAAAGTTGTGAAAATGTGTGCACATTTTTTAATATAGTTTTAAAGACAATATTTTAACTCGAATCTTTGCTTCTGGGGATTCTATCCTAATCGTTTTTTGAAAAACAATGTCAAGGACCAACCAAAATGATACGTATTTGGCCGTGGACCCCCATTTGAAAATATTTTATTCCAGGGACCCCCAGAAGCTCTAACAGAGTTAGAAAAAAAAAGTTATAGTTAAAAAATGCATATTCAAAGATTTGCACACTGTTCACAAAAATAGCAGATCTACAAGCCCATACAAGCTTGTATATCTGCTATTTTGTTATAACCCAAAGATATCTTAAAATTACACTGACTCTTTCCCGGTCTAAATGGGATATTGTACTTCACTGGCTCATTACTTTGTCTTCTCAGGCTAGGGATGCAAACCAGGCCCTGCTTGTAGGTAAATGGACTGTGATATTGGCCGTGCCCAGAATGTCTTATGCAAACTACTGGGTTTTGAGTTGAGTATAGTAAAGTCAGACTAAGAATTTGCATTCCTGGCTGAAATGGAATTTGCTATTATCAGTTGGTACTTCTATGCAAATCTTTGAATGAGAATGACGTATAATATATTGGTGCTGCTCTGTGGTACAACCACATGTTTGATTGAAGGGCTGGTAGACAGAGAGGCAAAGATTGTTAATAGAGAACATGGTTTATTCCAAGCCTCGTCAATGACACTTGTGGTCATCCCACATGAACTGTGTGCATGTGTGCCGATGCAGACAGATGTCAAATAAAGATGAATTTCTTCTGGTTTGTCTGTCTGGATGTTCCAAACATTACGTGGCTTGCAGTGGTGGACAGTAACAAAGTTAATTTACTTAGTTTTGAGAGTATATGTACTTTTTACATGAGCATTAGGTAGTTTCCTGTGAAAACATATTATCTTTTACTCCACTACATTTCAAAGATAAATACTGTACTTTTGACTACATTCCTGGCTGTGAAGGTTTCACATTTTTAGTATAGCTTTGAAGTCGGCATGTTTTTTTTTTATTGATTTTTCTAAAATATGATTGGCCATCTTCAGGAGGAAACCACTCGCAGTATCCACTCTCAACCATACTTGCTAATAGGCCCCGTTTAGACGACAACGGTGTGCCTTCCGTTTAGATGGCAACAGTGTTTTCGGGGGTTGAAAACGTTAAAGAGTGAAACCCTCTTACAGAGTGGAAATCTTTGAAAACGCCCCGCCTCGTGTCTCCATGTAAACAGGCGATACGGGGGAAAGCGCAAAACGTGCAACGTCATGGCTCACGCCGCGTATGCTACTACATTGGTGTAAAAAAACAGCTGTGATAGTAAGTAGAACCGAAGTGGTTCTACGCATGCGTGACTGGTCTATCTGGCAGCGCGTCACACCGCCCCCTAGCCACCTGGCATGCACACTACAGCGCTTTCAATCGCTGTTGTCTCCGTGTAAACGCAGAATAAAAAGTGAAAACACTTTGTCGCTTTCTGTTCTGATAGTTACTGTGTAAACGCGACCTTAGAGCGTTAGTGTAATTTTAGATGTTAGCTATAGCAACATAAGTTTTTAAGAAAACTCTTAGGATCTATAACAGTGGTGAACAGATATACAAGCTCACAGCTTAATTAATAACGCTGCTCCAATGCGACACCGCCAGCGTTATCTGCCCAGAAATAAATGTTTTGGTTGCGGTGATGAATCGTGTCTAGTATGACATGCCCCCCAGAATAGAGAAGCTCGCGGGTTCATGTGGTTATACTTGCTATATAGTTGAAGTTAAGTGCTGAAATGCCAGGGCCATGGTGGTGTTTTCTTTATGTGTCAGACAGTGTGTGGGTTAGCAGGACAGGGAGATGGATTCATAGCCTGGGTGCCAGCCTGCTTCGCTACGTTCGGCGGATTTTTTTTTCTCTCTGCGCTTCTCAGTCTGGAATGTACCCGGTTGACTCGTTTTGCAGAACTACACTGGAACTACATATGTTACGTAGTCAACGTCGTTGCTGATTGGATGTTGTTCCAACGAATGAGAGTAGCGTTAGTCAACCTACGTCATCAGCCAGCGCCACCTCCATGCTTTCGCGCTTTTCACACTGTTGTTGATAGATGTATCGCTACTTCGCTAGTTCGAGACTTAATCAAAAACCTATGGTAAAAACTAAGTAAACACACTAGTTTGACATGTCAGATTCAGTAGTACAAAAAACCTGCCGGCTGTGTGGGGTGAGCTTACTGAATGATAGGGGGATGTTGCAGGGCATGCGTGCACTTTTTGGAGGCAATAAGAAAAATAAACCGTTGTGTGAGAGATTTGCTGAAATTGGGGTGTCCTTAGTGGACAAGCCTGATCTGTCTCCACGCATATGTGCAGCATGCTACCATGTCCTTGAAAAGGTGGAGGTATATTTCCTCACATTAAAAAAATGGCAGTCAGTGCACAACCGTCAAGCCGACGCTGATGGTGAGAATAGAGAGAAGAGGACGAGGGACACTCCTTCTAAAACCCCTCGGTCAGTAAAGAAGATGTGCTCCGTTGCCAGTCCACAGAAAACGACCGAGGCAACGACCACAACCAAGCAAATGTTGCCGTCCAGAAGTACTGCAGAGGTATGTTACTTTAGAGTGTTGTAAAATTATCTAAGCAATCAAGGCAGCATGTAATACTTTAATGTTAAATTAGTGTTTGATTTAGTCCAAAAGCCAAAGTTTCATGTTAAGCTTTCATTAAGTATATTTAGTTTAAGTTATTTGAAGATTTAGTTTGATTACAAAAACAAACATTAAGTAATTAAGCCCTATTTTATACTTGATAATAGACACTGGTTGAAAAAGTACTCAAATGTTTTACTTAAGTAAAAGTATCAATATTGCAATGTAGAAGTACTGTTACAAGTACAAGTCTGGAATAAAACATCTACTTGAGTAAAAGAACAAAAGTATTGGTATCAAAATGTACTAAAGTACTGTAGTAAATGTAGTAAAAGTACTAAAATGTTTTAAAATAGCAGATAGATGAGCTATTTTCAAATAGCCGATGTTTAAAATAGGACTAAAGTGGTTGTATGTTTTGTAATGTAATAATTTATATCTGCAAAGTAACTAGTAACTAAAGTTTTCAAATAATTGTAGTGTAGTAAAAGTACAACATTTTCCTCTGAGATGTAGTGGAGTAGAAGTAAAAGTATAGACAATTCAAAATACTCTAGTAAAGTAAAAGTACCTCAAAATTGTACTTAAGTACTGTATTTGAGTAAATGTACTTATTTACTTTACACCACTGATAATAGATGACAAGCTCACAATGCGTTGTAATGCAATGCATTATAAGCTAGTATATGGTCTATAAATGGGGGAAAATTACATTTTGAGATTTTAGAATTTATACTTAGGTACTTACGTTTTGTTGTTGCCAACATTTATATTATATTATACTTAGGTACTTACGTTTTGTTGTTGCCAATACTTTTGTACAGTCTAATTTGGATTACAGGCTTTTTACATGTAAAGGCCTGTAAAGTTTATTTGTATATTGTGGTATTGCTACTTTTACTTTACTAAAGGAATCTGTGTACCTGTCTTCCACCACTGATTTTAAGATCCCATAAATCATTTATTGATTAACCACATGAACCCCAGCATCTATATTTTAGGGGTTTCATAATAGGAGTAAAGAGACAAAGATTTGGTGTAAGTAGGTGGACATTCAGTGAGCAGATCTACAAGCTGACATTGTACCACGTTGAAATGTGCTGTGAGCTTGTAGACAGGCTATTTACTCTATTGATGTACAATAAATAATATATGTTTTAAGCGGTTAAAAGGGAAGTTATCTGTATTGCACAATGCTGAATAATCTTCTGTCCTTGACCTTCTCATAGCTCCTCACAACCGAGGCAGCAACCACAACCAAGCAAATGCCATCCAGAAGTAGTACTACAGAGGTATGTTACTTTAGCTTGCTTGTTTATTACTTAGCTGTATATTGTTTATGTATAACCTTAGTTATTATGATCTTTAGAATGTTAACATTATCGAAGCAATGAAGGCAGCATGTAATACTTTTATGTGAAATTATCCAAAATGCAAAGGTT
This sequence comes from Gymnoscopelus microlampas, assembly GCF_963454915.1. NCBI lineage: Eukaryota > Metazoa > Chordata > Actinopteri > Myctophiformes > Myctophidae > Gymnoscopelus > Gymnoscopelus microlampas. Next base: position 43,055,422 of record NC_139954.1, on the reverse strand, counting down.
AACGTTAAGCATGATCTGCTCACTGAGCATTCAGTGAGCAGATCTACAAGATCACAATGTGCCATGTTGAAATGCGCTGTGAGCTTGTAGAAAGGCTATTTACACTATTGATGTACAATAAATAATATGTTTTAAGTGGTTAAAAAGGAAGTTATCTGTATCGCAAGATGCTGAATAATCTTCTGTACTTGACATAGGTGTTTGTCCAGTACCCAAGCAAAAGAGTGCGGCTGCAGTGTCATCCAGATGTGGCCGGAATCATTGAACATATTGCAAAGGGGAACTGGGAGGCAGCAGCCAAGCAAATTGTGCTACACAGGGATCTTTTTGAGGAACTGAAACCTGCTGTCTTACAAATTGTTGAGGAAGAATGCCGTGTTCTCTGTGACCCAAAGCAGAGTTTTGTGCTGTGGCGGTCATCCCCTGATCAATTAAGGACATTTTCATTTGCCGCCCTGGACAATGACCTGAGGCGTCTGGCTCCATTTATCTCCTCCATCTTCTCCACCATCACAAGGCAGTCTCCACATACTGCCTGTGCGGCTGCAGCTATTGCTCTCAGAGGAAGAGAGAGCCGATTATCTGCATTTTCCTACTATATTAACAGTGTGTTGCAGTATGGTGGTGCCAAGAAGTCAGTATTCCAGAGATTGTCCAAACTTAGCATAACAACAGGCCATTCCTGTGCCATTAAAAAGCAGAAACAGATGGCAACTCTCTGTGGAGAAGCTCTTTATCAGCTGAAGGTAGAAAATGAGATCTTCCTGAATTACAAAACAGTCTTTGCAGCTAACCTGTGTCCAGAGGAAGAGGAGGCGCTCCAAGTTTGGAACAGTTCAGCTGAATTCACCTACTCTCAGTTATCTCCGTGTGACATATCTGATTTGGGAATAGGTTTTTTGAGCATCACATCTCACAGTGAAGAGGGTGTGTCAACACAGTCTAACCCGCCGCAGCCCACTGCACTCCAGCCTACTGCACTCCAACACACCCCTCTGCAACCTACCAGACTCGAGTCTAGTGCTTCACAGCCCATAGCAGCCCAGTGTACACCCCATCTTACTGCAGTCCAGTCTCCAGCCTTACAGCCCATAGCACGTGAGTCAACTGTGCCCCATCTTACTGCACTCCAGTCTCCAGCCTTACAGCCCATGGCACCCAAGTCAACAGTATCCCAGCAGGATACAGCACAACAACCTGCCACAATACAGCCAAATCCACCTTCCACCTTTTCCATTATTTTTGACAATCTTGATTTCTTTTTGCATGTGCACCACCAAACCACTAGCCATGCTAACAAGTCTATTCACTGGACTCACCTTGTGGCTGTCGAAGACAGAGTCCCAACTCACCACCTCAGCGATCATAAACCAGTTCAGAGTGTGATTGACTATGACATTTATGAGGCGCTACCGACTGTTGAGACACAGGCCCACATGAGAAGGGATTTCATCATTCTCGCTAGTCGCATTGTCACTAAACATCTAGCTGCCTTCAAGCCCCTGTCTGCAGCTGTGGTCAACCATATTCCTCATGCATATTCTGATACCATGACAGAGGCCTCCACTTCAGTACGTATAAACACACTAGTGCTATTCATGTTTTGTTTTTTGGTCCACAACTCTTGAAAGCTGTATGTTATGTTTGCCAATTTATATGAACTCTAATCCCTCTTTATCTCCTTAGCATCCCCTTGGACTTCTTTTCAAGAATGAAAATGTGTCAGCTGACTTGGTAGACATTTTGCAGCACATACAGAAAGAGTACGTTTTTTTGTGCAATTGTAAAAGTATGTCGAATAGTACATGAACATTCTGATATGCAACAGTTGAATAAAAATAACATTTTCATTATTTCATCTATTATTATTAATCTAATAACTCTGTTGCGGTCAATGTGTCTGCCACGTTCACATTTCTTGACATAGGTATGCCCCAAAGATCCCGTCTGATGTAGCACACGCACACCTCTTAGTTGGAGGTGACAGACTCACTGAGGCTAACAGTCGCAACATCCAGTGGGCATTTGCTGACGGAGAAACTAGAGAGGAGAGGCTGGAAGACCTCATTTTTATGTTTTCTGATTGGCATGCAATCAGAAATTTGTATGACGTGAGTGGTAGCACGTAAGGAGAAGTTGTGGCTGTACACACCAGTAATGATAACTAAGAAGTCAACTATAATGATGATGATGTGAGCACCCACACTGATGAATGATAACGCCCGCCAACATGTTGAAACTGTACATTCTGTGAGATATTGATTGGCTGTCATCATTCATCAATCACTGTCATGGTCTTTATAGTTGTTATGTTTACTGTCCCTTCCACTTCTTACAATGATTAACGTATTAATAACGTATTAATAATAATAATAATATCATTATTGGTGTGAACCGCCCTTTGGTCAGGTGCTTGTACTGTTGGTACAAACTGTTAGTACTGTTGGTACGGACCAAATCATCATGACATCACCATAATCACAATGTATTTCCAGGTAGATAATGCCAGCAGTGTCGCATTGGACCAGTATTATTCATTAACCTTATATTGTTATTGACAATTATATTATATTAATTTGTTCTAAATGTCCACAGGTTGACAAACTAAACATAGCTAATGTTTTGGACACTGGAAAAGAATAGGCATTCCACCTGGAAATATCAGTTTGTGTAACTATTAAAGCATGCTGTTCTGGTCTATTAGATAGGCTAGTTATCTTGCATGTCTATGAAGTGAGTTGTAAAATGTAGGATAAGTGCTCAGTGCTTGTATTGCAGTTGTGCTGTAAAGTAGGGTGGGGGGAGGGCTTGTACATCTCATATAATGGAGAGACAGAGAGAGAGGCTACATGAAACAATGAAACTGTTTGATGTTAGGACTATTGAATTGTATATTTTAGCTTTTAAGCAGTAGCAAACAATCATGTAATACACTGGAATATCTCATTTAACCCTGTCATTTGTTCTTACTTAGATCTACCATCGCATTTTCTTCAAGCAGTCATCAGCCAGAGACCATGGAACCCTATTCGCCAACATGAACAAGGTCAAGTGCAGCAATGCCAAACCAGGGCCTCATGCTGCCTACAACCCCTATAAGCAATTTGTTAGGAAGGACACAGAGGCTCTCCTCCTGGCTGCCACAATGGAGTGTTTTGGCTTAAAGGATGAAGCAGGTAAGAGAGAGCCTTGACAGTGTTACGTTGATGGGTTGGGCAATGGGCATGGCTGACTGAATATGGACGAGGCCTAAAATAAATGATGCAATAGTTTGTGTCTGTCTTTACAGATGTACCTGATCATTTCATCCCTGAGGGAGTTCGGCTGGGCACATGCCAGGAGCAGAGGACATGGCTGCACAACGCTTTGGCACGGGTCATAGACAATTTTGTCATGCTGAACGCTAGTGACATTGCTGCTGCAAGAGAAACATCAGGGGGATGTACAGACAGGGTAAAGTTTCATTGCCGTAGTTCAGGGTGCCAAAAGGTCTATACTTCTGTCAAGTGGCGGGCTCGTCATGAAAAACTAATTCATGATTTAGAGGACAATGCAGATCCCCAAGATGAAAGCATCTCCAGCTCTGCTGACCGTGTTAAAGAACACACAGAGGCGAGACTTGGCTTTGGGCTGCTACTTACAGATATGCAGGATGCTGTGAAAGAGGGCGATGGCGAACGGCTAATGGGTTTGTACAAGGTGGCCTTGTTGTATTATAAGGCATACGGGCATACTCAGTATGCATACAGCACTCTGCTTCTGATGGTGCAGCTCAAAGCCACTCTATCTCCAAAGATGGCCCACTCTCTAACCTGGAATAGGTTTCAGAATGGAAAGGGGGGAAAGGGCAAGAACATTCCATTAGATCTGCACCTGGAACATTTGAATAACTTTTTAAAATCCTTCTTAAAAGGATTAGGCCCAAACATGACGGAGAACAGTGCAGAGAGGATCAGCATGTCCCTTGGTGTCTTGAAAGACCTGATCTGCTCTGTAGACAGCGAGCTGGAAGTGTCAAGGTCCTCTGGTTATCACATAGATACCAAACGAAACGAGGACATTTTTAAACTTGTTGAGGTCTTTAGGCAGTCAGAGGTGTTCACATACCATCCAGGAAGAGAGTATGCGTCTTTTCCAGGTTTTAACCGAAACCTTTTGTCCCAGCTGAAGTTGACAGAACTTCAGAGCTGGATGAAAAAAAAGATTAAAGAATGGAGTCAACTTTATATTTGAAAAATAGAGCAGAACCTGGTATATTCAGTTTGTAAATATTATTAACCGTGGTCCAGCTATGTCGAGCGTCTATACAAATACAATTTCTCCATGTTTGGGGGAGGGAAGCTGGGCGGGGAGGGTGTCTCTGCATGTACTCAGCAGGGAGTGTTGGGCGGCAGGAGTAGAATGAAGGCTCTACTACGTCCTCCTGGTGGGGGCTTCTCACTGAGTCAGTAAGATACAACAGCAGTGACAACACAAATGCGGAATTCATTAATTCAATTACTAAATTTGGGAGAAAAAAGGGTAAAAACTATTAAAAAAAATATAGATAATATTATTTAGCCCATTATTGGAAAGTAAAAGGTATCTCTCACTTCACCGAACCGAATCAGGCTCGATTCCAGGCTAATGATTTAGTGCAATACGTCCTGGAAATCTCTGTTTCAGAGCCAGAAACTCTTCTAGCTCGTCTTAAAAGGTTATTTGTTATGATATAAGTCACATCATATCTGACTTCATTCACTTCCACATGTAAAACAGGTATTGCAAAATGGAAGTATTCAAGTAAAGAGAAACCTCAAAATAGTTTTCATGTACCGTACTAGAGAAAATGTACTTAAGTTACTTTCCACCACTGGTTGTAACAGCGTTTCTTGCTATTTATCAAGGGGACCTATGTTTTACCTGAAACTGTATGTAGTGTCATCTCAATGTTTAGGGTGCACTAACACTGTACCCTATGAAAAATCTGTTTATCATTCCATTACACTTTTAAACCCATCATCACTCTAGGCCCTAGAGTGATGATGGGTTTAAAGCAGTGATATTCAACTGGAGTCTAGGGTGTGCATTCATGGGGAATAGCATATCTACAAGCTCACAAAGCATTGTTTGTAGAATGGCTACTATCAGAGAAAATAGCTGTGGTTCTCAAAGTGGGGTCCTTGAATGGGTTCCAGGGTGTCCCCAGCAAAAGTGAACATAGCATCAAAATCAGTTTCAACACTTTAACCCAGTGATATTCAACTGGTGGCCGATGGGCCAAATCCGGCCCCAGTAGAGATTTCTTGTGGCCCCTGGAACACATTCTATATTCCAATTTAAAAATAAATGTACAAAATTATTAGGTGTTTGGTTGTACAGGATGACCATTTTGTTTTTCATAACCGTTAACCAAAGCTTGTTTATGGTTAATCAACCATCAACTGATAAGAAGAAAATGTAGGCTATTATTTAGAATGGAGGAATATTAGTGATTCACTCAGGGTCCTAAAAACCCAAATGTGGGTAAATGTAATCTTTGGTGAGTAAATCTCCCATAAGAAAATAGAGCTAACTTCATATGTACTCAAGTAAAGTATCTGGTGTTAACTTGTATGTAAGTATCAAAAGTAAAAGTACATCTCTACATTTCAGCGGCGCATCAACATACAAGAGCACAACAGATGAGTTCTGAGTGCAGTTAATCTATCACAAACCATCATTTGTATCTATTTCGGGGTCTTGAGTGGATGTTGTTCATTTACACCAAAGAAATAATTCACCTGGATTTTGTCATCTTCTACATCTTCATTGACGTCAAACACATCATAATAGCCTGTGCTCTTATCAACCGGGTGCTCGAACCAAAAACCTTTAATTCATACGAACATGTAAACACTTCACCTTGCCAGCCTGCCTCTAATACTCTTACCGCACAGACACTTCCATGCCAATGACCCGTGAACAGAACACACTGACATACTAGATCTACTTCCTATTTCCGTAATATCAAAATCTAAGCCTGTGCACTATAAAGGACTGGCACAGAAATGATCCTATCAAACATCAAAATGCATGAATGCAGTATGAAGCAGGCTCTAATAAGTTAACATATTAGACATATATGTCCATTGTTGTGTCTTATCACACAACAAACGGTGAAACGATTAACCATCAGCCTTGTGGCCCTCAGCTTCAAGTCTTTTTACTATTGTGGCCCCCTGCCTAATCTAGTTGAATACCCCTGCTTTAACCCTATTACTTTGGCTATTTGAAGATAGATCTACATTACAAGCTCACAACGCGCCACAATATGTGAGATTGTGGATCTGCTAATTTCAGTAAATATTCAAAGAATTTCTAATGTTTTAAACATTTTCACATCAGTTTGGGGGTTCTAGACATGACAAAGTTTGAGAACCACAGATCGAGCTTTTTCTACCTTTGTTCTGTTATGTACATTTTTTACATTCTTTTGTAAACATTTATAATAAATGAAAATATTCAACTGACCAAAAAAAGATTGATTCTGATTATTTGTTATTAACATTTAAATGTTATTTATGGGAACAAAATATGCTTTTCAGTCTATACTATGAGACACATAATTTCAATCAAAACAGGTATTTGTCATCAAGAATCAAGGTTTTATTGTACAAGCTTATGTACAAGCAGCGAAATGTGCTAACATTTGGACCCAATATATGACAAATAAAAGTTATCATTTAGCATTTTCAATAACTGATCAAAGCAGCTGTTTTCAAATGATCATGCATCAGACCCTGATGAGTGTACACTGGATGTTTCGCTGCCATCGTCCTCATCAAAATAACCCATGAAATCAAGGTCTGGCTCTGAGAAGCTTTCCTCTGGTAAACTAGGCTCAACTCTGTCTATGTCATCAAAAACTTCACTGATGACATGGAGTATCTGTATTGCATGTTGTGATCTAAATACTGGGAGGTTTTCCATGATGTAATCAAGGTCAAATATGTATTCACAGTTATTTACTACTGACTTGATTAGTTCTGTGCTGAACCCAGTGCATGCAGCTATGTCGGTGAACAGTTGAGCTGTGTCTGGAACTAAATTTGCCATATAGTCCTCCAGCATGTCTTTGATCATCACTCTGTCATCTGCCTCGACCTGTCTGCATTTTGCTGGCTTGGGAACAGCTTCCTTTAGTGCCTCATAATTAGGAATTGGCTCAGCACAAATGACAGATTCACATGTGCATTTTGAGTGGCAGTATGTGCAACATAAATGTCCAGGCTCAATGTTGGCTGGATTGTTTTCAAAAAAGCCATACAATGTTTTTCTGAAGCACATCTGGGCATCGGTTTTGACAATCTCTCTAACTGTTTTGTCAACAAGATTTGTGTACTTAGTAGAGACATATATAACAGCATGTGCCTGAGCTCCACTTCTACCAGCCCTGCCAATTTGCTGAACTATTGCCTCGGCATCCTCTGGTGCACCATACATAACAACATGAGAAATGTCAGGGAAGTTCAGACCCATTCCAAGGGCAGTGGTGGCAACAACCACACGGCAGTTCCCATTCCCATTTAGAGAGGACACCACTCTGCTCTTGTTTTTTTCTAGAGTCTTGCAGTGGTACATCCCAACCAGTAGATTGTCATTTTTCTGTTCACTATTAACCCAAGCCCTTGCCCCAAGCTGAGCTTTAAGGTAGCCGAATACCTTTCCTACTACCTTAAGTGTGCGGCAGTAAATGAGGACAGGAGACATTGATTGGCCTTTATCTAAAACCTCCTTCACCACCCAATCAAGGCATTTAAGGTTGCTTGTTGGAACTTGCATTAGTCCAAGCCTGATGTTGTCTCGACTGGGTCTGACAGTCACTTGAGTTGCTCTCTCCATGTTCAATATTTTCATCACACGGTGCTGGGACTCAAGGTCTGCTGATGCTGTTAATGCCAGCACTGGGGTACCTGAGAAACAGAAAAAAATGCATTTCATTGGACTGAATGCAGCACACCACCAATATATATAGTTATACGTTTACTTTAAACGGTTAAATGGTTTACTTTATTGCCGTGTTCAGTCTAGTCATTGGTTAGATAATGGCTGCCTACTTGTGACATAATGTAGTGATGGAAAAGGAGGATCCTTTGTGCTTAAAGACGCTATTAAACAGGCCTTACTCTGTGCATATCATCCCAGAGCCCAAACGTCTATGCCTGAACACCTGTGCCAAGCAATACAATAATGAATGGCTGAGCACAAAGGTGAATTCCTTTATTTAACTTCTGAGCATAATGTAAAGGCATATTTACATATATGCAGTGGTGTAAAGTAAAGTAACTAAGTATATTTACTCAACTACTGTACTTAAGTATTTCAAATTGTCTATTCTTTTACTTCTACTCCACTACATCTCAGAGGCAAATATTGTACTTTACTCCACTACAATTATTTGAAAACTTAAGTTACTTTGCAGATATAAATTATCACATTATAAAACATACATTAACCATTTTAGCACTTTTTTTTATACCTTGGCTATTTGAAAATAGCCGATCTACAAGCTCACAGTGCGTCGTTGTGAGCTTGTAGATCAGCTATTTTCAAACATTTTAGACTTTTACTTTTGGTACTTTAAGTACATTTTCATACCAATACTTTTGTACCTTTACTCAAGCACATTTTGAATTCCTGACTTTTACTTGAAACAGAGTACTTCTACATTGCAGTATTGATAATTTTACGAAAAAAAATTGAGTACTTTTTCCACCACTGTATATATGTACATATTGCTTGACATATTAGAATATTAATATTCTGTATACATTCTATTTCATGATTTGTTTACTCACCACTCTTCGTCAGAGATCGGAGCTCTCCAAGCCTTCCAAAACTCTCTCGAAATGCTGGCTTGCCATTGGAGCCCTCTCCCCTAGGACATTAAAAAACATTACATGTTTTGATGAGTGAAAAATACCCATATTGTTATTACTTGCCCACATAACAGGGGATTCAATACAGTGTATTTGTCCCAGGTACATTTATTCAAAGGACTACATTTATGTTTGGGAAAATTATCAATGCCAGTTACAATTATTTTTCACTTGTTAGTTGTGGGGAACAATTTGTAAATAAGAGGATTCAATCTGTCTAAAAATGCAACAGTTATAATCATGCTGTGATGCTGAATCTATTATGAGCAGGTATACTAAATCATCATATATTTCGTTACCATTTATATGCAACATGGACCTCATCCACGACGATTCCAAACAGTCGGCTCCTGTAGACATCTGAATCGAGCATCTGCCTCCACTTCTCGCTTAACAGCCATTTTTCAGGGCTTCCAAAAACGAGAGAACACCGACCATTTAGGATGTCATCCTCCCTACTGACTCCAAGCTGCAATGCTCCAATACCGAGCTTGGCTGCTTCTTTTCTCTGATCCTCCATCAGTGCATTGAGGGGAGATACGACCATAACAATAGCACCGGTGCGACCAATCTCCTCCAGAACAAGCGGGGCCAACTGATAAATTAAACTTTTACCAAACCCGGTTGGTAGAACACCCAACACATCGCCACCTCCAATAAAGGCTTTCAAAGCAGAATACTGCTCTGCTTTTAGAGCCGATATTCCAGTTACCGACTGTGTTTTCGCTAGAACTTTTTCTATCGCTACTTTTATGTTGTTGTTTTCCATGGTCGCCATGTTTCTGCAGTAGCTGCGCTTTCGTATGACGTCTCACTGGTGCTTAGTCCCGCCCCGCACCACAGACCAATCAGAAGCCCCGGCAGGTTTGGAACCTTGGCTGCTGTGTCCCGCCTCCTGGAGATAGGAGGCATTCCAGACTGAGAAGCGCAGAGAGAAAAAAAAATCCGCCGAACGTAGCGAAGCAGGCTGGCACCCAGGCTAATGGATTCAGCCCATCAGGGCAATTAGGTTCAGCTGTGCACAATTAACTCTGCCTTTTATATATTGGGTGTTTTAAGTAGATAGTTGAGAGGAGGCAGGAGACTGGAGCTGGCGGAGGCACTTTGTGAGTACTGTTTGACTTGCATTTTCCTGAAAGGGCCAAGAGACTAATGACCCTGTTTATACTCCTGGCATTTTATGTGTGATCTGCATCTACCATCTGGAGATAATGAGCAATGCAATCCGGGGCCCGTTGTTGCAGGTACCTGGCTGCCATTTATATACGTTCTCGTTATCCGCGGCAATGATTGGATCTCCTTCTTTTTTTTTTTCATAGGCACTTTATTAAAGCAGACATGTTTGTGAGAAGCTGGCACATTGTCAGTATATCCCATTAAGACCTGGAACTGTGTCATTTTTAGATTTGAGCTAAAAAGCGTTATTTTACACTTTGGGCTATTCAAAAATAGCAGATATACAAGCTCATAGCGCGGCACTGAGTGCCGCGCTACGAGCTTGTAGATCTGCTATTTTTGAAAATTCGTGAAAATGTGTGCAAATCTTTGAATACGGTATATATATATTTTTAAAGCGAACATTTTTAACTCAAATCTTTGCTTCTGGGGGGTCCCTGGAACAAAATATTTTGAGATGGGGGTCCGCGGCCAAATACATATAATTTTGGGGGTCCTTGACATGAAAAAGATTGAGCACCACTGATATAGAAACATACGTTTTTTTCAGAAAACTGTTGGGATTTAGGAGACATGTAGAATCGGCTTCAGGTCTCAATGGGATATAGAAACAAACATGGCCGGGTATATATGCTTCTTCGGGGCGAACTGATTGCTCCCAGGTGGCTCTACGTCGTTGGGAGTAGACCTATTTTTATATATAGGCAGACAGGGAGCGTTGTTCTGCTTGTAGGCTCCAGCAGTCTGTCTGGTGGAAAGGCATGTGGAGCGGCTTTTATTTTATTGTTTTATCCATCCTCACAATTCTAGTTCATCTTCTTGTTTCCCTTAACTCAGGCTTTCCCATACCAAGGACCCCCTCCCATTGCCAAAATGGCCCTCCTGTTGCGAAAAACTCAAAAAGCCAACACACTGGACAAGCACAAGCTTGTAGATTCTATATTCTAAGCAATAGAAAATAACAACTTTGAAATTGTTAGAAAACTTTGACAACAATGACACGCTGTTCTCGTTTTTCTTTCTGGGTTTTTTTACGCCTTTTTCTTTCTCCCCAATTTAGTGGTTATGCCAATTGAATCCTCCCCTCAACACATTTCTGTGCGTTGTTGTCACTGCTGTTGTTGTATCCTGCTGGCTCACCTGCCAGTGAGGAACCCCCACCGGGAGGAATGCAGAGCCTCCCATCGCATTCCTCGCGCCCCAACACTCCCCCGCTGTCAGGTGCCGCCCCCCAGCTCCGTAGGAGTACGTGCTGTGACAAATATCACCCTCCCTCCCGGCTTATCCGACAACTCGGGCCAATTGTGTTCGTACAGATGCTCTACAAAGCCGGATGCACCACCACGGTGGATCGTCGATTTGTTTTATTTCATTGTCCTCTCCTTTACGATTGGCTTCCCAGCCCCCCCCTTAGAAAACTAACCACTGCCCACTGCCTTAGCTTGCAGCCATCTTCTCTTCAGTACAGGCCCATTGTTTAGCCTTTTCTTTACTCAGTTTATTACTGCAGCATTTTAATTATTCCTGTGTTGTGTGAACAGACTGGAGGAAAAACTATTGACCCATTCTGTGTAATAAATAATATTGACAGTAAACTAATATTTCTGATTAGAAATGCCTAGCTTCCTCTTGTCTTTATAAATAGAATGATTGAGTGGAACGGAGGCCCAGGCAGGTGCCATTTTAACCACTTGAACCCTAGCATTCCTATTCTGGGGGGGGGGCATTCGCCAACAAATTGCCGATCTACAAGCTACAACGCGCCACACTGTGATTTTGCTTTCTCTGTGTCAGTATACCGCTATGGACCCTTAAAATAAATGTAGGGTCATTATATTTATGTATTGGTCATTTTGATAAGCAATTGCATCCTTTACAGTCCCCTGCGGCTCATCTGGCTCATTATCCCTTTGAAAGGGCTCTTCACTCCCCACATTATACCAGCTTCACTGAATGACCTGGTTCAACTTCTGTCTGTCTGTCTGACCGACCGATCAAACCCTTGACCTGCCCACAATGTGACAGGCGAGACCTTTTACTGCTGATGCCCATTTGTAGGAAACAAACAAATCACGTGTCAGACAAATGCTGAAACATTTATATCAGATGGTTATATTGAACAATAATCTCTCTCTATATACACCTCTTGGACAGTTTATGTGCCATGCTAAAAGGCACTTTGGATACATTTGATGTTTGGCTTGAAAATAGAAGTTGTAATGAGTCATTATTTTCTTAAAATGAACCCATTAGCGCAGAAATATTGAAGGGAAAAAACTAATCAATTACTGTACATTTTACCTAATAGTTTATTGCTGTACAGTCAGACAGTTAGACAGCATTACTCAACCTCTCGGGTCAAACGCAAAGAAGAGCAATTAAATGACACAAAAATATAACGAGCAATACTTTGTTTTCTCGAGTTAAAAGGCGAATGGGTATATCGTCATCTCTGTCACGTGGAAACCTCATATGTGCAAAACTGTGACTTTTCAGGATTCAAATTAAAATATAGTAAAAGTAGCAGATCTACAAGCTCGAAACGCGGCGCGAATCTTCTACTGTTGATGCTATTGTGTGACGCTGTATGATCAAGTAGGGCATTCATTTACGGAAAGACACAACAACTTTGAATATGGAGATAAGAGTTTTTCTGCCCGACAACAGCGATCTAATGGTGTATAATCTGTCTCTTAACAGGTGGGCATTATTTCACAGTCTCTATTAGGTGATAATTGTATTATTCAAATGTTACATAAAGTAGAACAGTAATCACAACAGGAAGGCAATTATCACATTCAATATAAAATGAAAACTATACAGCAATGGGTGATAATTGTATAAATCAGTTAAAGGTAGCTTTGAGATAAGGAAGCAAGGTTTCCTTTACTGCATGATTTGACTGAGCAATCCTTGGCCACGGTCTGTTAACCCATTAAGACATGGAACTGTCATTTTTTGATTTGAGCTAAAAAGCATTATTTTACACTTTGGCTATTCAAAAATAGCAGATATACAAGCTCATAGCGCGGCACCGAGTGCCGCGCTACGAGCTTGTAGATCTGCTATTTTTGAAAAATCGTGAAAATGCGTGCAAAACATCTGAATATATATTTTTTTAAAGCGAACATTTTTAACTAAAATCTTTGCTTCTGGGGGTCCCTGGAACAAAATATTTTGATGGGGTTCCGCGGCCAAATACATATAATTTTGGGGGTCCTTGACATGAAAAAGATTGAGCACCACTGATATAGAAACATACGTTTTTCTGAAAACTGTTGAGATTTAGGAGACATGTAGAATCGGCTTCAGGTCTCAATGGGTTAAAGACAAATCAACATGGCAAATTAGCATTCAAACTAACATCATTAACTACTCCGCAGTGCTATTGGCAGAATTCTGAGACTTGCGTCAATATTCCACTGTGGTCCCCTAATGTACATGGAGAGGGTCATTATATGTATTTATTGATATCATTTTGAAAAGCAGTGGCCCCTGGGCTCCCCTAACGTTTGACACAATATCCCTTATGGATATTGTGTCAAATGCTATTGTGCTCTTCACTCCCGCACAATGCCACTGAATGCTACGGATTTGCACTGAATCACATCAAACTCCTGACCTGCTACAAGTCTCAGGTCGTGACCTTTACCGCCGGCACCGACTCCCCGTTTGTAGGAAATAAACAACTCGCATGTCAGCAGACACATAGTACATGTACTGTATATCCCACCGTCTCTCTTTTCAGAGCCTGTTTATACGTATAAATTCCATGTATTATTAACCCATTAAGACCTGAAGCCGATTCTACAAATGTCTTCTAAATCCCAACAGTTTTCTAAAAAGCATTTCTATATCAGTGGTTCTCAAACTTTTTCACAATTGTCAAGGACCCCCAAAATTATATGTACAGTATTTGGCCGTGGAGCCCCCACCTCAAAATATTTTGTTCCAGGGACCGCCAGAGGCAAAGATTTGAGTTAAAAATGTTTGCTTTCAAAGAATACCTATTCAAAGATTTGCACACATTTTCACAATAAAAAAAAAATAGCAGATCTACAAGCTCGTAGCGTGGCACTCGGTGCCGCGCTACAAGCTTGTATATCTGCTATTTTTGAATAGCTGAAGTGTAAAATAATGTTTTTTTTTTAGCTCAAATCTAAAAGTGACACAGATGCGTTCCAGGTCTTAATGGGTTTATTTATTCATATTTTAATATCAATACAATCTAAGTGTTTTGCCAATTATTTGGGAGGGGGGGGGGGGGGGGGGGGTACTTGCAATATCCCCACGGGTGGCCACCGAGTGGGCCCCCGGCCCACAGGTTGAGAATCGCTGTCCTGTAAACAAAAGGCCAGGCAAACGTATGTCATGGTTTATTAGCAGCATTCAAATCACACAAGCTTTAGAGAGGAGGACGGAGAGAATGACCTGAACAGATACACAGGCATGCAGCTGGACTGACCAATGCGTGATTCCAACATGTTTACGATTACGATACATTTTAGATCATTTATTCCGTACATGATGCGCCACAAGAGCGTGACATGAGGAATGTACGCTATATTTTGTGATTTAATAGCCTGCTTCAAACATGGTTTCTTTTGGACAGTGAAAGCTGTTTTTTTCCTTGTCTACTGCTGCTTTTTTTTTGGTTCTCACATCACTGGCAGGCATGTTTTCTTCTTTTCCATCGTGTGGCGTCTCGGCGTCTATTATTTCACCATGACAGGACACAAACGACGGGCATTTTTCATCTGGGCGAGGAGGAGGAGTAACATCAGCATGATTATCTACTTTGTTGTCGTGACGGTTGACGTCGTGGTTCTTCTTCAGTTTGACTCGAATGTAATGTTATGCAAAGAAGGAGAACAACTTGCCTCTCGTTCTCCTGATAATCCATTAAGACCCGGAGAAGCATCTGTGTAATTTTTTGATTTGACCAAAAAAGCATTATTTTACACTTTGGCTATTCAAAAAATAGCAGATCTACAAGCTCATAGCGCGGCACCGAGTGCCGCGCTATGAACTTGTAGATCTGCTATTTTAGAAAAATCGTGAAAATGTGTGTAAATCTTTGAATATATGTATATTTTTAAAGCGAACATTTGTAACTCAAATATCTGCTTCTGGGGGTCCCTGGAACACAATATTTTAAAATGGGGGTCCGTGGCCAAATACATAATACATTTCGGGGTCCTTGACATGACAATGTTTGAGAACCACTGACATAGTAACATACGTTTTTTTTTTTTTCTTCAAAAAACTGTTTTTCAAAAAACTGAATTTAGAAGACATTTTGTAGAAGAGGCCTCAGGTCTTAAAGGGTTAATGACAACAACGACGCCACCACGACGGGGGGGATTATTGTGCCGTGGTTTGCAGAAGTGTGCCACTTCGTCCAAGTAGTGTACTTGCTGATTTGTGTTGTGACGACTGCGTTGTCACGAGGACGCACCCTGGTGCGTCTGTACAACAACAGGCACGTGATGAAGACCATGGACAGAAGAAGCAGAAACATTATTTCCCTCACCAGCCTCTGGCTCCACAGCCTGCTGAAACTCATCACAAGCACACACAAGAGAATTGTTCTTCTGTGTCTCCTCCTCTGTTGCCTTTTTGAATGGTCAGTCGGAATGTTGGTTCTCTAACTTTGTCATGTCAAGGACCCCCAAATTGACACATATTATTGGCCCACAGACCGCCATTTTAACCCATTAATAAGATCTGGAACTGTGTCATTATTTTACACTTTGGGCTATTCAAAAATAGCAGATATACAAGCTCATAGCGCGGCACCGAGTGCCACGCTACGAGCTTGTAGATCTGCTATTTTTGAAAAATCGTGAAAATATGTGCAAATCTTTGAATATATATATTTTTAAAGCGAACATTTTTAACTCAAATCTTTGCTTCTGGGGGGTCCCTGGAACAAAATATTTTGATGGTGGTCTGCGGCCAAATACATATAATTTTGGGGGTCGTTGACATGAAAAAGATTGAGCACCACTGATATAGAAACATACGTTTTTGAGAATACTGTTGAGATTTAGGAGACATGTAGAATCGGCTTCAGGTCTCAATCGGTTAAAAGGGTTTTGTGCCAGGGACCCCCAGAAGAGAAGATTTATGTAAAAAATATATTTTTCAAATGTTTAAAATATTTTCAAAAATAGCAGATGTACAAGCTCGCAGTGTGGCACAAAGTCGCGCGCTGTGAGCTTGTAGATCTGCTGTTTTTGAATAGCCAACACATAAATTAATAAAGTGGTTTTGTGGCTGGACTTTACACTTGATTTTATTATCTTAGTAAACATTTCCATAAATGTTTTCAATTGCTAGTTTAAAATGAATGATACAGTAGGGTATAGGGTATGCTTCTAGGGCTTACTGGTTCTACCGAGTGAAGCCCCGCCCTCGCTGCCCTTCCAGCCAATAGCATTTGTTATCGGTTTGCTTTTCGGGACCGGAAGTTCCAAGATGGTGGATTTGAATTTGCCGAAAAAGTGGGTCTATAGAAACCAATGGGGCTCCCTTTGTCCATATTTTTTTACAGTCTATGGCAGAGGTCTTCAACAGGGGGTCCGGGACCCCTAGGGGGTCCTCAGAGTTACTACAGGGGGTCCGCCAAATCTTTGTGATTTAACCATTTCAACCAAGCATCCCTATTCTGAGGAGAACATTAGCCAAAAATAGCAGATCTACAAGCACACAACGCCTCGCGCTGCGAGGCGTTGTGTGCTTGTAGATCTGCTATTTTCGGCAACGTGGTTTAGCATAGGGGGGAAAAAGAGAAGGCTAAGTACAGAGTGAAAGGTCAGGTATACTAAGTATTGTTTAAGTGCATGGTTACATGTCTGGAAATACACATTAACATGAATCCAACATGATAGTGCTGTGAAACAAGTCTATGAAGCTGCCTATGAAATCTATGAAAAAATAAATATTCGATACAATATATAATGGGGGTCCCTGCTTTATCTCGCTCTCAGCTAAGGGGTCCTTGGGCTGAAAACGTTGAAGACCCCATGTCTATGGTCAGGCTCTGCAGAGGCCTGCTTTATAATGGTGTGCATGATGTTGCAACAATACTGGTTTCTGTGAATCCTCCTGGTTGCTTATAGTCTGCCTCAGACAGCATCACACCTCTTGTAACGCAATTGTATTTTTAAGAGTAAACGTATAGCCTATATCCTGTATGGACTAAATTATGTAACATGTCTTTCATGAATCTTTTAAATAAAGTGGTCCTGTGTAGCTCAATAAGAAGGTGACGCTGTATATCTGCCATGCTAAAAGGCACTTTGGATAAAAGCACCCAAGAAATGAAAATAGAAGTAGTAATGAGTCATTTGTTAAAATGAATCCATTACAGCAAAATTGAAAGGAAGGGGAATACAATCAAAGTGCTGTAAATTTCACCTGATTTGAATGTCTGGATGTTATTTCATGTTTCTTCTCTTCTTTTTTTTTTTACCATTGATTCCTTGTCTTGGAGGAACTATTGTATAGAGGTCTAGTGCTGCGGGCCAATTATATGAGTTTATTTCTGTACAGTCAGACAGTTGGCAGCAGCAGTACTCAACCTCCTGGTTAATCACAATCTCTATAGGTTATTCACAAAGAGCAAGTAAGTTGCGCACAAAAGTGTAATGAACAAGCAAGTGACAGTTCATCATTGTGTGGGCATAAACTTTCTGAAGAAATTAATTCAGAAGAAACTACAAGACATAGCTGCAGTATGTATTTTAAATCACTCATAGTGTGATTGCGACTATTTTAACCACTTGAATCCTCCTGGTCTCGGACTTTAGACTGTACTTTGCTGATCTACAAGCTAGATGGGCTATTATTTTATTTTTAATTTTTTTTTGGGGGGGGGGGGGGTTTGGTCAAAGTGTCTAGCAACAGGCGTTTTATTTTTGTTGTTTGCTGAAAATTGTCATGTGGTTAATAAACTATTTAGTTTGTTTGTTTTCTAGTCCAGGCCAGTAGTGCTCAAAAGAACACAATTGAATGGACCGACCCTTAAGCAAAGGATAATGTATGACGAGGTGGTCATTATTGAAATGTAAAGCCTGGCAAGGGTGATGCACCGACGCAGAGCGGAGGTGCATAATCACCCTGAAGGCTAATAATCCCGCTTATTACACGGCTACTTAAATAAAGTAACAACAAAACAAAGTATTTCCTGGCTTACGGCAATGAAAGTATTCCGTAAGTATTGGGCTGGGCGGAGAAGTTCACCTCGGAAAACAAATGACAGTATAGCCATAAGGTAGCGGGAAGACTCGCCCCAAAACACACTCGCCCCCATTCTATATACTGACTATTTGCCTGTAATACCGACGGATTTGCGCCGGGGCGACTGTGTTTTGGTATTTCCCCGTTGTTGTGCCACGATAAACGAGGAAGTGTAGTGGATCAAATAGAACCACTTTTAGGTTATTGCATCGTCTATTTCTCACTAAAAAATGTTTTCAAAAACATTCTTGAGAGCAACGTTCAGTTGTAAATTACATTGTTTGTTTACATGGCTGTCATGTTGGATGAAGCATAAAACCAAGCAGCACAGGTTGACATGAGCAGGTGTTCTGAGTCTCTGATTAGACAGCGGTCTGTTATAGAGCTCATCGTCATTATCAAGAAATAATGACCTATGATTGACCAATCAGAATCAAGCATTCAACCAAGCCATGTAATAAGGATATATTACTCTGGTAGTGTATAAATGTAACCTATTGGACCCGTAATGGTCAATTTGGTTACATTTATACACTCTCACTGTTATTATACTACTGTACATACTCATCGTTCTCAAAATAACCAAATGGACCCTAAGGTCGTTAACTCTGAGAGAGTATAAATGTAACCCTTGGATATACTATAAATGGACCCGTAGTGGTCCATTTGATTACATTTATACATACACATTTAACATGGAGGGTCCTTGAAATTACAGAAGTTTGAGAACCACTCACTTCTACAGAGTTGTCAGCTGACTGAAAGATGTCAATGGGAGGTGATTAGAGGTGTGGTTAGGGGTTGAATAAATTCCATTGTTAACACCTATTAACGGGCTCTGAATGTGGGAAATCTTTGGAAGCCGGGGTCTGTGCTTCGACTATTGTAGTTAAACAAGATTCAAAGACCATATCTTCTTCAAATATTACAATCCTATTTCAATAAATGACACATCATTTGAAAGCTTACATTCTGTACTTTCATAATCTGTAAAAAGCTGAAAATGGTCCATTGTTCAGTCACATTTGTGCTTTCATATCCTATTAGTCATGAATTTTTACTTTTGTTATATGATGGGTTCAACAAAAGTACAAAAACTTGGTGTTACACATTATTCCCCCTCTTATCTTTAAATCAGCTCCTGTCCTCAGATAAGAAGAAAATGATTACCCTTATCACAGCGTGACATTGAACGCAGCAGTTATGGCAAGGGAAATTGCCCGTTTATTATGATAATTTCTTCTTTAATTTGGGAGCCTCTTAAAGCAGAACCTTGCAGATGTTTTGAAGGACTTAGTGTACAGTATATAGGAGGATGTTCTTTCAGTGTGAGCCCGTGTTTGTTTACCACTTGTTTGACATTAGATATTGGGATATGCTGTAGGTATTGATGGAAAAAGTATTACAATGTTTTACTTATGTAAAAGTATCAATACTGCAATGCAGAAATGAATACTCTGTTACAGGTAAAAGTCTGGTTTTCCTAATTTATTTGAGTAAAAGTTCTGGTATTGGCATCAAAATGTACTCAAAGTACCGAAGTAAAAGTATACTCATTATGCAGAATGTCCTATTTCACAAGTGTTCAAAATTGATACAAATCTTTTGAAAATAGCAAATCTACAAGCTCACAATGCATCGCTTTGCGACACGTTGTGAGCTTGTCTATTTTCAAATAGCCAAAGTATATGGATAAAGTGATTAATGCGTGTTTTGTAATACTAATACAAATCTAAGTAACTAAAGTTTTCAAATATTGACATTCATTGTTCATCATGTCTATCCCGTACTGTATTGCAGTACCTCAATACAGTTTAAATTTCTTGCCCAATTAATGTACACAGAACGGTCACTAAATTGTCTTACTATTTCATGTGTCTTGACACACCTTTATCCACATGTGGTAAATCTTGTAATAATGTTGAAGAAATGGGAGGCATCATGCATATCAGGCTGTGCTGTCTGTTTGTTGAGCTATTGGCTATAAGCTATTTGATCCTGTTACTCTATGCTGACCATTGTTTTGGTTAGCGCGAGGCGTTGTGAGCTTGTAGATCTGCTATTTTTGGCTTATGTTCCCCTCAGAATAGAGATGCTAGGGTTCAAGTGGTTAATGTAAAAAGAGAAAATACTATCACACAAAGATTTGGCGGAACCCCTATAGTAGCTCTGAGGACCCCCTAGGGGTCCCGGACCCCCTGTTGTTGTATTGTGAATTGTATATTATCTGTAATAATAATAATAATACCTGGGATTTATATAGCGCTTTTCTGAGTACTCAAAGTCGCTTTACAAGGCTAAACTAAGTGGAACAGAATCAAAACAAAACAACTTTAATGAGAAAATACAGAGATTAAAAAGTTAAAAGGCTACAGAAGGCCAGGGAATAAAACACAAGTTGAGACTAGGGTGGTAGGAGAACAGTTAGGTGGGGAAAGCGGTTCTGAAGAGGTGGGTTTTGAGAGAGGTTTTGAACACGGCAAGGGTGGGGGCGGTTTTGATGTGAGGTGGAAGTGGGTTCCAGAGGGTGGGTGCTGCAACGGAGAATGCCCTATCACCCCAGGTGCGCTATGTTTTTTTGGTGGGGAATTTGAGGAGGTTGGCGTCGCTGGATCTGAGCGAACGGGTGGGAACGTGGTTGTGAAGGAGGTCGGAGATGTATTGGGGTGCCTGGTGGTTGAGGGCTTTGTAGGTGGTGATCTGTAATTTGTTATATACGTTCTGTGTTTGCAAACAAGTGTAATGTACAGTATTGCTGCCTGTCTCCAACAGGTTTGAGTGTAGTATTTGCTCACTGTTTTGCATAAGTCCTTGATGTCAATTATGGGCTTAGTATATTTTTTTGAGGATACAGCACTCAACTGTTATTATAAGTGGGGTTGAGTGTTTTATTCTAGTTTGCAATTGAGTACCGAAGTCCATATGAGTAAAAAGAATAAATGGATCAGCCAGGCGATTCTGTCAGGACTCAACTGTGTCGTTTATGATAATATTGAGTTACATTTGATAACGTCTGTGTTTGGATTAAAACTTATATCCTACTATTTGGATGTATTAGTACTTTTTCACCAAGTAAAATTTCCCGGCTGATTTGTTTATTTACGCAATCTAAGAGTTATCTGGGAATTTCAATAGCGAACATGATCCTGTGACCCAGGGTTATAGCGGCCCCTAGTGGCAGTGATGTCAGACTTCGGCGCTCCGTGGTAAAGATCTGAGACTATCCTTCACTTGAAGTATTATAGAAATGTTGAAGTATTTACAGAAATAGTCAACTGCAGCCTTTCAAACTTGACCACTTAACCCTTTAAGACCTGGAACGCATCTGTGTCACTTTAGATTTCTTTGGCTATTCAAAAATAGCAGATATACAAGCTCATAGCGCGGCACCGAGTGCCGTGCTATGAGCTTGTAGATCTGCTATTTTTGAAAAATCTTGAAAACATTTTTTTTAGATTTTTTTTCAAAAAACTGTTTTTTTGAAGAATCGCCTCGGGTCTTAAAGGGAAACCCTATACTTTGTTGACCAGAGTCTCAGGGCTCTATACTAGTGGATTTTCAGTTTTTGCCCCCATTATCTTAAAATAGCCATACGAAAAACACAAACTTTGTTCCAAAGTTTTGTAGCCCTTATGAAAAAGCATCATTTCAATATTTCCCACTTGGCACCCATTGCACAACCTGTCATGCCTCTTTTGTGAGCCTTCCCAAGGTTTCTTCCACTCCACCATCTGGTTTGTCTGTAGTCCCTCAGAGGCATTGTAGAGGTGTTTACTTTGGACCCCCTTACCTGCAGGTGTAATGCAGGTAATCAGTGTGTTGCCAGATTTTGCAAGAGAAACAGGCATCAGGTCTATGAAAACGAGCCCCCCCAAAAAAAACATATTGATCTGGGGGTCCTTGACATGAAAACATGTTGGAAAAATGGTTTAAAAAACAATTAGGAAGCAAGCCCAAATATGCAACTATACTTTAAAACAAGCCCAGGCGCTTATTATATGCAGACATGGCAGCACTGGTAAACAGGGAGACCCTTTGAAACGGGGCTCCCACCCACCCTACTGGCCACACCCACGGTGGGCGTTGCAGGAATAAGGTGAATAGACACTCGGCATAGACCATATTCACACGGCGGCCATATTGGAATTTAACATTGAAAGTGCCGCCACCCGGGGTGGCTACTTTCATTGACTTCATAGAAACATGCCCGCCGTGTGAATATGGTCTATTAGGTCGTGACCAGGCTTTTCTCCTCAGAGATGAGTAAAGGCTGGGGAAGAGGCTAACGTGAAATAATCATGGCCACTGTGGATTTCTGACCAATCACACCCTGTGTTCATATTGGTGTTGTCTGTGGTGATGTTTGGTCAAAACCTGGGATCTTGGTGCAATAAGTGCAGACGAGAACTTTGGCAGGGCTATGGCACAGGCTCATAAGGGGTTAAAAGGTCTCAGGTGCAGCAATGAACAAACAAGGGACATGCTTTAACCCATTAAGACCTGAAGCCGATTCTACAAATGTCTTCTAAATCTCAACAGTTTTCTGAAAAACGTATGTTTCTATATCAGTGGTGCTCAAACTTTTTCATGTCGAGGACCCCCAAAATTATGTATTTGGCCGCCGACCCCCATCTCAAAATATTTTGTTCCAGGGCAGGGACCCCCAGAAACAAAGATTTGAGTTAAAAATGTTCGCTTTAAAAGAATATATATATATTCAAAGATTTGCACATTTTCATGATTTTTCAAAAATAGCAGATCTACAAGCTCGTAGCGCGGCACTCGGTGCCGTGCTATGAGCTTGTATATCTGCTATTTTTGAATAGCCAAAGTGTCAAATAATGCTTTTTAGCTTAAAACAAAAAAGCGCGTTCCATGGCTTAATGGGTTAATAGTCGTCTATGTCAGGTGGAAACCTTATATGTCCAAAACGGCTGCTTTTCAAGATTCAAATTAAAAAAGCATCAAAAGTAACAGATCTACAAGATCGAGCTTGCGGATCTGCTCCTCTTGATACTTTTTTGTGTGACGCTGTAGTTTGATCAAGTAGGGTGTTCATTTAAATTATTTAAAGAAAAAACACAAAAGGTTAAACTATGGAGATAAGAGAGTTCTGCCCAACAGCACCAAAGTAATAAAGCATGTGATAATTATCACAAAAAAAAATCTAATAATTAAATCTATAAAACTAACAGGTAAGCAGTTGGTTCAAAGCCTGGCAGCTTCATTCTGGACTAATTGTAGTCAAGGGAAGGTTTCCCTTAACCCTTTAAGGCCGGGAAGGAAACGCATGTGTGTCATTTTAAGGTTTCTTTGGCTATTCAAAAATAGCAGATCTACAAGCTCATAGCGCGGCACCGAGTGCCGCACTATGAGCTTGTAGATCTGCTATTTTTTAGAAAAATCGTGTCCCTAGAACAAAATATTTTTAGATAGGAGGGGGTTCGCGGACAAATACATATTATTTTGGGGGTCCTTGACACAAAAAGTTTGAAAACCATTGATAATAATAATGAGCAACATAAGTAAAAAAAAAATATGAAAACAAACTTTATGAAAAAAAAACTGTTAGGATTTAAAAGACATTTGTAAAAAAAAAAAAGAGTGAATTTGTAAAAAGATTTGAGTTAAAAACGTTTGCTTTAAAAAAAGTATATATATATTCAACCTAAAGATTTGCACACATTTTCACAATTTAAAAAATAAACGTTCCCGGTCTTAAAGGGTTAAGTGAGGCCAGAGAATAAGGAGTTGCAGTAATCCAGACAGGAGAAAATCCATGA
Source organism: Gymnoscopelus microlampas (assembly GCF_963454915.1). NCBI lineage: Eukaryota > Metazoa > Chordata > Actinopteri > Myctophiformes > Myctophidae > Gymnoscopelus > Gymnoscopelus microlampas. The sequence continues at coordinate 43,031,319 of NC_139954.1, read as the reverse complement.
GTGGGTGACTTTTCCTAGTTCGTCTGAACTTAAAATTGCCTACTTTTAAATTTAAGCTGGAGCAATACAAAAGAAGACTCGTTGATTTTTTTTTTTTCCCTTTTTCTTGGCGTGTGTGAAAATAAAATAATCTATCATTATTTGAAAGCCAATTATTTCAAAGCTGTTACACTTGAGTAGGTAAATTAACTGAGTAATCACAAACCTTCAGAGTTCAACCACATTAAATTCCAAAAAAAAAAATCAGTGCCTGCTGAAATGTGCATTCAAAGGACAAGCATGAGACGGTAGTTCTGCTCATACAGGCCCTAATCTGAAGAGTTGGGAGTGCATTTAAGTTTGCAAAGTTTTACGTTTGTCAGAAAGTTTACAAGCAAGTTAAACCATTTATGTATGTATTTAACGTTTAACTTGCACACATCTCAGGACTAAGTGAGGCCGTAATAAGGGAAAACGGTGTGAATTATTTGGTTTAGTCGTTTTCTCCGAAAGGCTAGGAGGCAGAGATTTTGTTTTCACCCCTGTTTGTGTGCGTGCGTGCGTGTGTGTGTGTGTGTGTGTGTGCCACAGCTAATCTTGGAAACCACTGGAGCGATCAGCATCGCTGCCACCCTGCCAGAGAGCCAGTATAGGCACTAAGGAAGACTACTGGCGGGGTGGCAGTGCGATGCTGATCAGTCATTCATCTACACAAACATCTGGGCTGGTGTCACCACCAGGGACGTGCACAGATAGGCTCTAGGTGGTGCTGGAGCACCTGCCCTTTGCCCTCTTGACCAGAAGTGCCCTTTTGAAAAAAAGAAGAAAAAACATTTTTTTCCCTTCAGTTTACAGCAGGGGTCTTCAACAGGGGGTCCTCAGAGTTACTACAGGGGGTCCGCCAAATCTTTATGTGATGTGATTTTTCTTTTTACCATAACCACTCGAAACCTAGCATCCTCTTTCTGAGGAGAACTTTAGCCAAAAATAGCAGATCTACAAGCTCACAGCTGCGAGGCGTTGTGGGCTTGTAGATCGGCTATTTTTGGCAAAGATGTATAGGTGTAGAGGGAAAAAAGAGCAGACCAAGTAAACAAAAAAAAGTATAATTTACTTGAGCACCTGCCCCTCAAAATGTCTGTGCACGCCACTGGTCACCACCCCCAGATGTTTGTGTAGCTGAATAGTCGCTACAGTTGCGTGTGTGGTGTGGTGTTCACGATTCCAGCTTGAAGATGACGAGCTGTTAACTTAACTCAACGTGTGGCATTTCCCCTCTCTCTTCTCTCACTGTTACTGTACCGCGGTAATAAAGCATACATGCCTCGAAAAATGTATGCTTTAGAGAGGAAAATGGGGACAGCGTTAGACAATTTTTCTAAGTATAGAGAACAGGGCTTCATTAAAAAAAGGATCTTGCTCCAAGGTCATGAACCGTGCCAGCGCTCTCAGAGAGCGGTGAAATTAAAAAAGGAGGCTGGCAGGACAAGATGAATGAACTTCATCAAACAAAGGTTACAGTGAATAATTCTCACTCACACGACGACTACCCTATTAGTGAGGACGCACAGCAAAATTATAATTAACCCTTTCAGACCGGGGAAAGAATCTGTGTCATTTTTTTTAGGTTTCTTTGGGCTATTCAAAAATAGCAGATCTACAAGCTCATAGCGCGGCACTCGGTGCCGCGCTATGAGCTTGTAGATCTACTATTTTTGGAAAATCGTGAACATTTGAGCAAATCTTTGAATATCTATTTTTCAAAGCAAACATTTGCAAATCAAATCTTTGCTTCTGGGGGATTCTACAAATGTCTTCTAAATCCTAACAGTTTTTTGAAAAAAAAAAAACTTATTTTGCTATAATCCGTGGTTCTCAAACTTTTTCATGTCAAGGACCCCCAAAAGTATATGAATTTTGGCCGCGGACCCCCATCTCAAAATATTTTGTTCCAGGGACCCCCCAAAAGTTGTAACATAGTTAAAAATGTTCGCTATGGAAAAATGTTCGCTTTGAAAAAAAATAATAGCAGATCTACAAGCTCATAGCGCAGCACTTGGTGCCGCGCTATGAGCTTGTAGATGAGCTTTGGGCTATTTTTGAATAGCCCAAATAAATCTTAAAATGACACAGATGCGTTCTCGGGTCTGAAAGGGTTAAAAGGAAAGGCAGCACTAAAGTGGGGCTGGTGTTATGAGTATTATGGTATTATGCCGGCACCTTTTTTTTTGCCAGTTATGCCAAGAGAAGCATTTAACAATATATATCGACCATTCGCCGGTATAATGTTGCTGTCCTTTCACAGGTACGGGGTATTGCAGTTGCTGTAGATTGTAATTAATAGGGTGCAAAATTGCTTAACCCATTCAATCCGGGAACGCATCTGTGAGCTTGTAGATCTGCTATTTTTGGGAAAATTGTGAAAATGTGTGCAAATCATTGAATGTATATTTTTTTTAAAGTGAACATTTGTAACTCAAATCTTTTTTTCTGGGGGGTCCCTGTAACAAAACATTTTGAGATGGGGGGTCGACGGCCAAATACATCATTTAAGTTTTCTAAATCCTAACAGTATGTTGCTAGTATATCAGTGGTGCTCCAACTTTTCCACATCAATGACCCCCAAAAATATGTATTTGGCGGACCCCCATCTCAAAATATGTTGTTCCAGGGACCCCCAGAAACACAGATCAGAGTTAAAAAACATATACATATATATCAAAGATTTGCACAACTCTTCCACGATTTTTCAAAAAATGGCAGATCTATAAGCTCATAGTGCCACGCTATGAGCTTGTATTATCTGTAATGTATGAATAACCAAAGACATCTTAAAATGACACAGATGCGTTCCCGGTTTTTATGGCTTAACAGGATCTCACAGAGTGCAAACAAGATGGTGTGAAAATTCCAATTACAGTAAATGGAAAGACTATATTACCCTTTACTTGTTCTAGCTTGTGATTACCTTCATTAAATGTGTATGCATCTATGGATCCTGGCCACCACCAGGCACCAACAAGCACTCTGTCACTGAAGCATATATTCTATTTCCATATTTCAATGGACAATTAAAGCCCTACTTTGTCGTACTCTATCGCTACAAGCGATGTGGGTGTGGGCTTGTAGATCTGCTATTTTTGCAACTTTTGAAACATTTTGAAAGTAAATGTGGTTAATAAAGTCTTTATATCAGGGGTCTTCAACAGGGGGTCCGGGACCCCTAGGGGGTCCTCAGAGTTGCTGCAGGGGGTCCGCCAAATCTCTGTGTGATAGGATCATTGTTTTTTACATTAACTTGAACCCTAGCATCTCTATTCTAAGGACAACTCTAGACGAAAACTATTTTCGGCAAAGAGGGGGAAAAAGAGCAGACCAAGTACAGAGGGAAAGTTTACTAAGTATTGACGTTTTAAGTGGTTAAATGTCTGAAAATACACATCAACATGAATCCAACATCTATGAAAAGCTTTCATCTGCAACACAATTGTTGTATGTAATAAATAGTAGGGGGTCCCTGCTTCATCTCACTCTCAGCTAGGGGGTCCTTGGCCTGAAAAGGTTGAAGACCCCTGCTTTATATATATGTATCATTGCAGTCGGGCAGAAACCCATCTCCATATTCTACCTTTTTGCATTTTGTCTCGTAAATGAATGCCCTTCTTGATCATACTACAGTGTAAAATGGTAAAGCGCTTTGGATAAAAGGCACTATATAAATGTACCGTTTATGTATGACATAAATAAGTCAACAAGGCAGCACAGTAATGATGAGTGATGATGTCCTGTAGAGACGGGGACCTTATAGACTGTTGTGAATGTGTTTTTCTTATTTTCCCCACACTGAACACATTATTTTAGCTCATGCTGAGAGGGGGGGGGGGGTTGCTCTTAAAAGGCGAATAGCAGTTTCTCAGAGTAACACCATGAAATGGCCAGAGGATATTTGAGTTTTCCCTGTCTCTCCAGAGGCCCCCCCCCCCAGGGGAATGATATTTCTTTAGACCTACGGGCTACGGCACATTGGTGACTCATTTCCTCAGCGTTCTAAGACACCGCTTTGCCGGCGTTGGAAGTGAAACTGATATTCAGACTGAAAGGCCATTTCGTTGCCACTTCATTATTCAGCCTGAAATTGCCTTCACAATTTATGTCTTTTTGTGTATGTGTGTGTGTGTGGGAGGGGTGTTGATTTTCCATAACCAATTGACAATGACTTCCTGTATTGAGGACTGCTGAGACTATCACAGATTAGAAAGAATTGATCGATATGTCAGAGAATGCCAGTACTTATGAAAGTGTCCGTCCTCAGGTTATGCCTATTTATTGATTGATTGATTGATTGAATACTTAATTAACAGTTTGCAAAAGGTACAGGGGTACAGTTATACAATCATTGTAATGGCACATGTTCTTTATTTTACTTCACTGTCTCTAGGGGGCATAGTCCTTACATTTTATTTAGGATTAGTACCTCCCTGTCTCCAGGGGGCACTGTTTATGTTTTTGTGCTGCAGCTAATAACTGCTACTAGAAGTGACCAGGTAGCCTAGTGCTATTTCCTCCTGTAAAAACACACGGAGCAACATGCTGAGTGTTGTGTTAATTCAGCCAAAGTCATCTGTTGGTTTTTAGCCCTTTGAGTGGCAAAATTAGTAAGTGGAGTTATTATCTATTATTGTTAGAATACATTTTTTTTCCTGAAGTATTGTGACAGTATGTTTTACTTTAAAAGTATAGAGTAGACTATTTACAGAGAAACTCTGGGGGAGGGTGGGGGTTCTTTTGGCAAGCTAGAAGACTTCTAGGTCCAGTTATAAATTGCTCTTGTTCTTTGGTTTACTTTCTTGTTTACTTTTGTTGCCACCTTTTCACTGGAAAGATGTTTCTCTAAAATACAGCCCAAATGATTTCTTCTTTCCTCGTGAACGCCCTGCATCTTGGACCCTGCTGGGAGCCCAAATATAGCCTAAGGGTGCAGTCACACCGAACTGTAATTCTGCCTATGTGGGCGGATTCTGCCAATGCTAGTTAGTACAATAGTACTCTAGTTGAGTAATATTTGACCAGGAGTATCTTCTCTCTCTCTCTCTCTAAAAACTAAAAGTTAAAATATGGAGATAAGAGGTTTCTGTCTGACAGCAATACTTTATTTTCCATGTGTTCCATGCTGTTCAGACTGCAGAGTCCAATCTGGACTGGTCCTGTTGTCATTTATTCACGACGAGTATAGGTCGCCTATAACCGCTGATTACGTACATCGTTGGTGTCGAGGCAGAAACCTCTTATCTCCCTAAACGTTTCGTGTTTTTTGTTTTACCATAAATTAACGGCCTACTTGATCATACTGCAGCGTTACACACGAGTTTAAAACGTAGCAGATCTACAAGCTCGAAACGCGGCGCGAAGCGGCGCGTTTCGAGCTTGTAGATCTGCTACTTTTGATACTTTTTTATTTGAATCCTGAAAAGTAACAGTTTTGGACATATGGTTTCCACCCAACAGATGTACATATGACTGGTCTACTACTTGAGGAACACTGGGGCTAAACACCTTGGAGTTCAGGGTTAGGTGGTGGTGATGATGGTGCTGTTAATGACCTTGGCCTCACCATCTACAGAGTGTGAATACTTCCTGGTTGTTGTTATCAAGCTCACCAGTTGGTCTCTGTGGTGAGCCTACATAAGCTCATTGGCATGCATGTATATATGTCTACCTCCCTATGATCTGTTCTTAACCCATCAAGACCTGAGACCGATTTTACAAAAAAATTCTAACGTTTTTTTTGAAAAAAAACTATGTTGCTGTTAGTGGTTCTCAAACATTTTCATGTCAAGGACCCCCAAAATGATATGTATTTGGCCGACCCCCATCTCAAAATATACTGTTACAGGGAAGTTACAAATGTTCGCTTTAAAAATATACATATTCAAAGATTTTCACAAATTTTCACAAATAGCAGATATACAAGCTCATAAGCTTGTATATCTGCTATATCTGAATAGCCAAAGAAATCTAAAATGACACAGATGCGTTCCCGGTCTCAATGGGTTAATAGATGCATGGTAGGAGCCATAATGTGCCATCCGACAGGATAATTGTTGTAATTACCTGTAAAGAGCTAATACTTACTGTCACACAATGTAAATGCAGAGGCTTTTTATTCCAGCTCTCATTTTTTTGTTTTGGTGGAGAGGTGGAATGTTTAGGCAAAGTGCCGCTGGAATGTTGACAGTATTTGCATTAATGACAGGATTTAGCTCCGTGAGGGAGAACGTCCCCCTCCCTAAGGTGATAACGGAACAGAAGTGTCCTTTTAGAAATAAATAAACAAACAAACAAATAAAAGAAAAAAATACAAATAACATACAGTGGTGGAAAAAGTACTCAAATGTTTTACTTAAGTAAAAGTATCAATACTGCAATGTAGAAGTACTAAAAGTCGGGAATTCAAAATGTACTTGAGTTAAAGTACAAAAGTATTGGTATCAAAATGTACTTAAAGTACCAAAAGTGAAAGTACTGAAATGTTTGAAAATAGCAGATGTACAAGCTCACAACAAGTCGCGATGTGATGTTTAAAATAGGACTAAAGTCGTTAATGTATATTTTATAATGTAATAATTTATATCTGCAAAGTAACTAGTAACTAAAGTTTTCAAATAATTGTAGTGGAGTAAAAAGTACAATGTTTGCCTCTGAGATGTAGTGGAGTAGAAGTAAAAGTATAGACCATTGGAATTAATCCAGGAAAGTAAAAGTACCTCAACATTTCAAAAATAGGCAAAATAGCAGATCTACAAGCTCTCAACGCATCGCATCGTGAAGCGTTTTGAGCTTGTGCGTCTGCTATTTCACTATTTAGAAAAAAAAGAGTCTGTAAGCGTTTGCCTATATATATATATACAACATGCCCAGAATTGTGTGCAGAAGTTTGAGCACCACTGATATACCGGTATAGGAACAGAGACAGAGACATTTGTAGAATTGGCCTGAGTAATGGGCTATAAATGCAGTGTGAAGTGTCTCAGGGCTAATTGACGGGACAGGTCAGCATGCCAGTCTGCTTGAGTGTTCACCAGCTCATAGAGAGGCTGGTAGGAGTCTAAATACTCTTCAAAGGTGAAAACGTCACTTCAAATATTCATCATACTATACTGTGACTTTTTACTGGATGCGTTGGAGTTAGACCAGTGGTGGAAAAAGTACTCAAATGTTTTACTTAAGTAAAAGTATCAATACTGCAATGTAGAAGTACTCCGTTACAAGTAAAAGTCCGGAATACAAATTTTACTTGAGTAAAACTACAAAAGTATTGGTGTCAAAATGTACCAAAAGTAAAAGTAGTAAAATGTTTGAAAATAGCAGATCTACAAGCTCACAACGCGTCGCGAGCTTGTAGATTGGCTATTTTCAAATAGCCGAAACAGGAGTCTAAACAAAAATACATTTTCAAATAGCCGAGGTATAAAATAGGGCTAAAATGGTTAAGTTCTCCAATAACTGTAGTGGAGTAAAAGTGAAATATTTGCCTCTGAGATGTAATGGAGTAGAAGTAAAAGTACTGACATTTGGAAATGCTCCCATGAAGTAAAAATACCTCACAATTGTACTTAAGTACAGTACTTGAGTAAATGTACGTAGTTACTTTCCACCACTGATTTGTTCCCAGATTGATCACAACCTGACTGATACACCACACCTCCGGTTGTTACAGTGATCAAGTGGGCAGGGGCGGTTTTTGCTGTGGGCAAGGTTAGGCGACCGCCTGGGGCCTCAACAGTCAAGGGGCCTCATGAGATTTACCCAAATCTCTCCCAACTTGCTGCAAAAATGGCCCACGGCTCTGGCTAGGCAACCATCTACTTCTCCACCTTCCCATGTGTCTCCTCTTCTAATAATCACAAAATGTTTGCCAATTTGTACCCTGTAGGCGGTGGGCTAAAAAACACTAAAGTAAACGTCTGTTACTTTACTGGAGGTCTGTAGTGTAGGTGTAGGCAGTGGTGGAAAAAGTACTCAAATGTTTTACTTAAGTAAAAGTATCAATACTGCAATGTAGACGTACTCTGTTACAAGTAAAAGTCTGGTGTTCAAAATTTACTTGGGTAAAAGTACAGTGGTATTCGCATCAAAATGTACTTAAAGTACCAATAGTAAAAGTACTGACATGTTTGAAAATAGCAGATCTACAAGCTCACAAGGCGTCGCAATGCGACGCCTTGTGAGCTTGTAGATCTGCTATTTTCAAATAGCCTAGGTATGAAATAGGACTAAAGTGTTTAATGTATGTTTTATAATGTAATCATTTATATCTGCAACTAGTAACTTAAATTTTCAAATAATTGTAGTGGAGTAAAATTACAATATTTGCCTCTGAGATGTAGCTGAGTAAAAGTATTGGAAATTGGAAATACTCAAATAAAGTACAAATACTTCAAGATTTTACTTAAGTACAGTACTTCAGTATATGTACTTAGTTACTTTCCACCACTGGGGCGTAGGTTAGGTATGTTATTGCAGTATATAATGGTGGTCTGCAGGTCTGTAGTGGCGGTCTGATGGCTTTCTAGTTTACCTATATGCAGGCCTGCCTGCTCATGAAACAATTTGTTCATTAGCCGGATAATAGGTTTATTTGACAGCGTGCTGTTGTGCATTTGCATTATAACGTCTCTAAGAAAGTGTTTGCTACGCGCACATGTCCTGAAGCATTATGATGAAGCTGCCTCTTTAATTAAACCACAGAGAATGCACTAATAATGCACCTCTGTGGACGACACAATTAAACACAGTGTGCACTTCTCTCTCTCTCTAAGTGACACACAAAGCTCGCAGTCACACTTTTCCCTGAACATATTTCAGCATTGTGATGGATTGGATTTGTTTAACCCATTCAATACGGGAACGCTTCTGTGTCATTTTAGATTTCTGCTATAACTAATATTAACCATTATTTTATACTTTGGCTATTCAAAAATAGCAGATCTACAAGCTCAGTGCCGCACCGAGTGCCACGCTACGAGCTTGTAGATTTGCTGTTTTTGAAGAAAAAAAAAGAAAAAAAAAAACATTTTTGCAAATCTATGAATAAATATATTCTTTTGATACATTTTTAACTAAAATCTTTGCTGGGGGGGGGGGGGGGGTCCATGGAACAACATATTTTGATGGGATAACCATCATGCCCAAACTGATATGCATTTGGCCTCCGACCTCCATCTCAAAATATGTTGTTCCAGGGACCCCCAGAAGCAAAGATTTGAGTTGAAAATGTTGTTTCAAAAATATATTATGTATCGAAGATTTGCACAAATGTTCAAGATTTTTCAAAAATAGCAGATCTACAAGCTCATAGCGCGGCACGCGGTGCCGCGCTATGAGCTTGTATATCTGCTATTTTTGAATAGCCAAAAGTTATGGTTATAGAGCTAAAATGACACAGATGGGTTCCCGGATTGAATGAGTTAAGAGCATGAGCGGTGTTAAACTCTTGAGAAATCATCAGAGGGACATTTCATTAGCCTTCAGGGCAGAGAGCCGCCTTTCACCAAATAACCAGCAAAACCTCCTGCCATGTTTTGTTTCTAAGATGTCACAACGTTGCTGTCGGCCAGAAACCTCCTATCTCTATATTTGAGCTTTTTGTGTTTTTTTTTGCGTAAATCTACGCCCTACTTGATTATGCTACAGCGTCACACAAAAGCATCAAGAATAGCAAATCTGCAAGCTCCAAACGCTGCGAGAAGCGACATGTTTTGAGCTTGTGGATCTGTTACTTTTGCTATTTTTGAAAAAGTTAATGTTTTGGACATATGAGGTTTCCACCCGACAGAGACCATTTGTTTTGCTCATGTTTTTCTTGCCCATGTTTTTTTTTTTTTTTTTTTTTACAGTGATGGATCATGGTGATGAAAAAAAGGCACTATAGACCACCGAAGTCCTGACGTCACTCGTTCATCCCCAGGTTCGTAAAGTAATTTCGCTATGCAGAATAACATTGGGTCATCATAGAACATTACATCACATTACAGTCATTTAGCAGACGCTTTTATCCAAAGCGACTTACAATAAGTGTATTCAACATAGGTAGGGAACAAAACTACTAATCACCAGAAGTCTTAAGTGCATTTCCTGCAAAAAACAAGCAACCAAGAGTATACCTAGCACTAAGGTAAAAGTGCAATATATCAGCTACCTACTTTCTTAAACAGATGAGACAAAATAGCAAAATCAAATGAGCACGAGCTCAAACAAATAAGTGTATCGACTAAACAAGATCCAATAAAACAATACAAAACTAAAACAAGAGTTCGTACAACTAGTTAACAACAAGTAGGCCAGGCAAAGAGGAAGGGTAGTGTTTCCTGAAGAAAGAGGTGGGTTTTCAGCCTGCGGCGAAAGATGGGCAGTGACTCATCTTTCGTTTCGAACATTGGCACATCATATACCGCACTATGATGTGTGACAATATCGCACATCATAGTGCGCTATTGTCAGGGAGGAGGTTCTGTATCGTTTATGATAGTCAGTCACTTATATTTGATACAGTCTGTTTCTGGCGAAAATTTAACTAATTCGGCGGAAGTAACATTATCGTTTTCTCACCGTCAGACTGTTGATGCTTCATATCCATAAGAGTCAAAACGCTGTGGTCATTTGTTTATTTTTGGAACACAGTTCTTATTTGACGCGATATTAAATACGTCTATGGGATTCAGAATGGGGGTGGAAACCCGCGAACCAGGTAGACAAACAAAGGATGTGTACATTACGTCAGACTCCGGTGCTCTATATGCTTTAAATGTTTTCTCAAACTATCCGTTTTCATTTTCACAAATCTGAAGCTATTTAGCAAAATGTGTAAAGAGAGATCACGCTTGCACATTATGCTTGTAGGGTTTCAGTATTCCACATCATGCTATGATTGTACTGTACGTTTGATCATAATAACAAGTTGTGAAAAACCATGCCTTGGGATAGATTTGTGAATAGACTAGCCACCCAAATGCTGTGGCCATGAGTAAAACAAAATAAAAATGGCCTCAACTAATGAGCTTCTGCTGTTTTCAAAAGACTGATGGAGTAGATATAGTATTTTACCAACGAATAAGAGAATAAAACGGTAATATCCTCAGCGTTAGTTTAACCACATGAACCCTAGCGTCTCTTTTCTGGGGCAAACATTATGCAAGCTCACAACACGTTGCGATGCATTATGAGCTTGTAGATCGGCTATTTTTATTGAAGAGATGCGAGGTATTGGGGGAAAAAAGGAGTGGACCATAGTGTTTAAGTGCATTGTTAGACTCTGTGGACCTCATTGTCAAACATCATACATTTACAGGTGTAAAAGAGCGAGTGAAATAATGTTTTGTACAAGCTCCCAATGTTTTGCCGTTTAAAAAAAAAGCACAACTATTACAGTACGTCCATTCTTGAGGACAAAGAACAGAAAGTCCACTAGGGCGTGAAAGCGACAAACACAACAAAACCAAACAAATGTTCATTGTCAAACAGGCGAGCATCTGTGTGGCTGTGTCTTCTGACACAATCTCAAAAATGAAACTTTGACAATCTTGCTTTCTAGCTTTAGGGGCCGACTCGCTATTGTTTGAGCGACTGAATAAGAACACTGTGCAGATTTCTGTTTTTAGTGTGGGTTTTGTTTTCCTCTCGGCATTATTGCATTATCCCATTGAGACCTGAAGCCGATTCTACATGTCTCCTAAATCTCAACAGTTTTCTGAAAAACGTACGTTTCTATATCAGTGGTGCTCAATCTTTTTCATGTCAAGGACCCCCAAAATTATATGTTTTTGGCCGCGGACCCCCATCAAAATATGTTGTTCCAGGGACCCCCAGAAGCAAAGATTCGAGTTAAAAATGTTCGCTTTAAAAATATATATATTCAAAGATTTGCACACATTTTCACGATTTTTCAAAAATAGCAGATCTACAAGCTCGTAGCGCGGCACTCGGTGCCGCGCTATGAGCTTGTATATCTGCTATTTTTGAATAGCCAAAGTGTAAAATATAGCTTTTTAGCTCAAATCTAAAAATGACACAGTTCCAGGTCTTAATGGGTTATGCAAAGAAAAGCCTTTTGCCTTGCTGGGTCCATGTCGCTCTGCGTTCAGAGATTGAATCTTCAGAGTATGAAATGTATTCTCTGTTTTTTTTAGGGAGACGTTGTTGTTGTCACACTCTTGAAGAGAAAGATTTATTTTTCTTTTACCCTTCCCCATCACATTTCACTTACTCTTTGTTGTATGTGTGTGTGTGTTGTGTGAAGATCAACATACTTTTTGGCAGACAGGTGGAAGATTTCTTTTTTTTTTTTTTACAGTGTCAGGATTTGGCAGTTCCCCTTTGTGTCTGGATTGCATCTTCTAGCATCTTCTCTGGTGGTGCTGTTGTTATGTTTGACCATAGTTCACACAGCAGCCATTTCACTCTTATGTCATATGTTAAGATCCAAGAGCTACTGTAAATGTCCGTCTACAACTGTGGTTCTCAAACCTTTCAGGCCCAAATAGTCATATATTAAGTGTGGATCCCCCACCCTGACAAGCACTTGGAATTGTAGGAGTTGAGGCATTACATTTAGTTTGATTCGGTTCCACAGATAAATATTGAGAAAATAGTCGATCTTCAAGCTCACAACAACTCGTGTTGTGAGCTTGTAGATCCACTATTTTCTAAATGTATGTTTCTTATATTATTTGACAATTTGGCCAATGTTTGACCAGTTTGTATTGTTTGGCTGGTGATTACTTTTGATGCAGTAATGGTCTTTTTCTTTTCCTTTTTTTTAGCTATTAGATATTAAAAGTCCTTAAATGTTCACTTATACTGTCATCTGGGGACCCCCCAAAATCATCTGGGGACACCCCTGTGGGTCCCGACCCACATGTTGAGAACCACTGCTCTACACCAGTGGTTCTCAAACTTGTTTCATGTCAAGGCCTCCCAAATTACTATGTACTTGGCCGTGGACCCCCATCTGATAATATTCTGTGCCAGAGATCACAAGATTGGTTTGAAAATAAGCAGATCTACAAACTCACAATGTGTTCGATGTGATGCGTTGTGAGCTTGTAGATCTGCTATTTTCAAATTGCTATTTTCATATTTTCAAATTGCCTCTGTTGCCCCTGGAACCCCTCGAGGACCCTTGGTGGTTCTCGGACTCCCACTTTTGAGAATCCCTGCCCTACACAACCTTTAGATGCACATTTAGGAGTTGGCTTGGAGCCATTTGTGTCCATATTTCATCATTTGAGTGATTATTAGCACCGTAACCGGTTTTCTAAAGTAAAACATTCTTTGAAGTTGTATGAGTAGAACAAACAAAAAAACAATCGTTGACGTCTTTGGATGATATAGTGTTGAGACCAAAGTCAATATGCTCCACAAGTTAGGGATTTGCTTTTATGATCCACTGCAGAAGTTTGTTGACTCATGCAGATATCTGGACCTATAGGAGAGATATGCAGACAACCCGATAATTCTTAACCCATTCAATCCGGCAAAGCATCTCTGTCATTTCTTTGGCTATTCAAAAAGTAGCAGATATACAAGCTCATAGCGCGGCACCGATTGCCACGCTATGAGCTTGTAGATCTGCTATTTTTGAGAAATCGTGAAAATGTGTGCAAATATTTGAATATATTTTTAAAGCGGACATTTTTAACTCAAATCTTTGCTTCTGGGGGGTCCCTGGAAAAACATATTTTGAGATGGGGGTCCGCGGCCAAATACATATAATTTTGGGGGCAAAAAAAAAAAATTGACAACTGATTATAGAATATTTGGAATATATATTTTTTAAAGCAAACATTTGTAAAATGTTTTGTTCCAGGGACCTCCAGAAGCAAAGATTTTAAGTTAATGTTGTTTATTCAAAGATTTGCACAATGTTCAAGATTTTTCAAAAATAGCAGATCTACAAGCTTGTTGTGCGGCAAAGTATAAAGGATAGCCAAAGTATAAAATAATAGTTATATCTCAAATCTAAAATGACACAGATGCGTTCCCGGATCCAATGGGTTAATGAAAGAAGATGATGGAATGAAATTATAGGCGGGGGTGAGAACATGGAACAGTAGGTTTGACAAATAGTAGTGGCCATAAATCTCTAGAGATAGACTGATTGCATTCAGCCAACGTAAGCGCCGGAGGAACGCCATGGGCTAATTTTCAATTTCAGGTTTTGAAAACCCTGTATAACAGCTGTGTCTATGAGCCCCGAGGTAATCACACGGGGCCTTCGAAAAAAATAACTGGGGGAACAAAAATAATTGAATTTCATGCGATATATTGAGCAGTCATTTTGCTTGTGGTAATGGATGACAAATGCTTGTCACACTCCCCATTGAGTATCCCACACTGTTGCGATAGCAATATTCTAATACGGGGAAAATCAATTCCTCCCCTCTCTCCGCCGCCGTACGCCGTGTTCTGGTGGGAGACATCGTGCGAGACAATGATGCATTCCCCCGCGCCATCGATCCGCTCCCGGACCCCTCCCCTCAAAAGTCGTTCATCTGAGCCCCGAGGATGATGAGACTGATGATACGCTGTATGGACAAATTACCAGGACGCTCTAATTTGTATATTGCTGTTGTCGGGGGGCAGAAACCTGTTATCTCCATAGTCTAGGTTTTTGTGTTTTTTTCGTAAATTACAGCCACACAAAAACGTCAAAAGTAGCCGATCTACAAGCTCGAAACGTGTCGCTTCGCGCCACGTTTCGAGCTTGTGGATCTGCTACTTTTGACGTTTTTTTTTTTTGGATCCTGAAAAGTTAGTTTTTGACATATGAGGTTTCCACCCGACAGAGACGAAGAGCATGTCGATATAGTCTCGCATTCAGCTTTTTGTCTGACACGTGATGCGTTTGTTTATATCCCCACAAATAAATACATTATTATAATAAAGGTCAAGATTATTTGCGGTTGGCAGTCCCGCTAGTGTTTGATCGGCCAGTTCATGGACAGAAGCCCCAGGGATGCAGGTTAGCAGATGGGTCAAAGCACTACCACTATACCTTCACTTACTGCATTCAATTGTAGTCACGTCACCATGCCATGGTTGGTAAATTGACTAAATTGATCGAGTCATGTCCATAGGTAAAAACAAAAAAAAGCTTGGTTTATTTGCTCACTCAGTTATATTAACAACATGTCCATTTACATTTCAATAAAGGAAAGTTCAAGCTGATGCAAGCACATTTTTTTTATTTGAATAAAATGCAGATTTTGGTGATTAGCATTTAACATAGATAGAGCTTTTAGATAGGCTAGAGGTGTCTAGACACCGGTGTAGCGGTGCAGCTAACCCACCTTCCCTTTCTGCTCCAGGACTTAACAAGGTGGAGCTGGGGTTGATATTAGATACATTTAATGTATTCCATATTATACACAGCCTCTGGTCCATGGCCTGAGCTCACTACTATAGATGCTATGTATGCTTATGCTACATGTGAATCGCCTCCATTGTCTCAAAATGTGTTTAGGGTCAAAATCGTCCTAAACAGCTGCCAAAAAAGTAAACTAATTGCAGCCACGTCATCACATCAACTTGTCAACAGTGCAGTGCAGGTGTAGCTGTCAACGAGGTACTCGTTGATGATTAGGCCTACAGTACCTCGTTGACAATGATTAGTCATTGTCAACGAGGTACTGTAGGCCTAATCATTGTCAACGAGGTACTGTAGGCCTAATCATGAGTAAAATCACTGGATATGAACGTAAATGTGCCGCTAAAAAGACATAATTATAAAAGAAGGAAAAAAGGAACAAGCGATGTCTAGCCCAGTGGTTCCCAAACCTTTTAGCTCAAGACCCAAAAGAGAAATTAGATGTTTGCCCGGGACCCAAACTAGTGAAAATAGCAGATCTACAAGCTTGTATATCGTCTATTTTAGCTACTTCTTAAACATTTGTTTTCATATTTATGGAATTTCTTTGATTTTAGTGTATCCATGAAAATACAATATTATTATAACAAACAATAATAATACACTGTGCTTTTGTACATTATCATATTATTATAACAATAAACAATAGTAATACATTGTGGTATTGTGAGAACAATGATGTGATGTTTACTCAAATATAATATGAATGCAAATAATAAAAACCTGAGTATTATGAGGTCAGTAACACAAGAAACCCTCTTCCTGGGTTAGGGGGGTTAGGGTATTCTATTGACTACAGTAAAAACGGCATTCATTTGTATCATATCGTCCCTGTCGGGCAGAAACCTTGTAACTCAACTAGTTTTTTTTGTAAATGAATGCCCGTCTTTATCATACCAGAGTGTCACACAAAAGTACCAAAACTTGCTGTTCTACAAGCTCAAAATGTATTGCGGTGTGACGCATTTTAAGAGCTTGTAGATCTGCTGTTTTTTACTTTGAATTCTGAAAAGTAACAGTTTTGGATATATGAGGTTTCCACCTGACAGTGACGATTATAGGCTATAATTTGTATATAATACTACTTGATGGACATTATATTATACTTTTACTTAGTACTTCATTTATTCTTACAGAATCCTATTAAGAGAGCCAGAACAGTGACAAGACAACATAGAGTAAGCTATTCAAACTTTGAGAGTACATTTTTTTATTCAAGTCAGTAAGAATACATGCAGTATCCTTTAAAGCGGCACTATGTAACAGTTTTTTTAAAGGATTAAAATGTAATTTTGTCCATTCTGTATGGTAGGGTATTTTAATACAGTATAACTTATATATAACAACACTTAGGGTGGTTGTATTTTGTTTCCCTGCTCTTCTGTTGAGACATTTAGATCGTGTCAAAGGTCATGTCTCACCTAGACACAGGATCTGACATGAATTTTGACCTGATGGTCAAGATTCAATTCTCCTGAGCAAGTGGGCAGGTTCTATTAGCTCAATGGTGAAACATTTCAGCACTTGTGTAGGGAACCGTGTTCAAATCCAGGGTAGAAGAGGAAAGTTACATAGGTCAGCTTTAAATACTTTGCTTGACAATAATGTTAATGTAAGTAAAGTTTCATGAAATACTTCCACTGTCCAATTTACAACTTACTAAAAACTTAGGTTACAATATATTCAGTTCAAATCACTGTAACAGTAAAGGTTAGTTACAATACAGTTGTGATTGCAGGCAGTGGCCATTATTTTTGCTTAAAAGATCAAAAAGCCATAATAAAAGCAGTATAGCAAAACATACAAATAGTATGTTACAAAATAGAAGATAAAAGTTAATGTGATTAGATTGATTGATTCATTAATTATATTAATTCAGTTAATTCATTCAGGGTGATGTTGAATCCTAGATCTTTGAGCTTGGTGATGAGCATGGAGACACAATGGAGTTTAATGATGAACTGTTGACTTGTCAATAAACTTTATACATGTTCCTCACTGCCTCATTGATGGTGTAAACATTAACCATATGCTTAACCACATCAACCCTAGCATCGCTATCCTGTGGGAACATTTGCCCCAAATAGCCGATCTACAAGCGTACAACACATCGTATGACCAATTTGTTGTGAGCTTGTAGATCAGCTATTTTCGCCAAAGAGATTTGATGTTGAGGAGAAAAAGGAGCAGATAAAGTACAGAGGAGACACTGGTCAACTAACTGTTAGTTTACTAGGTATAGAGTGTTTAAGGGGTTAAAGCAAAATGAATAACCACCCTAAGTTATCATTTTTTCAATCAGTGTCACTACTAATTACTACAAAGTAAGACACTAAGCTGCAGGTGCATCAATGAAGTTAAGATAAATATGTCTTCTCACAGATCCAGGGTAGTTTAAATGAACACATCCAATTATACCATCCTTTATTTACCAATATTTTATTAAGCAATCCTCCATGCCATTTGAACGCACAGTCCCTATCTTCATGGGCAAGCTGTCCATGGATCCAGTACCTGCAGAATAAATCAAGTATTTTAAGCACATCCACTCAGTCACTCACATTCAGTGACTGATAGAATTACAATATAAAAACGAATACAATGTCTCACTTTGTTGTCAGTGGTATTCCATCCACCCACGTCCATTTGACACCAGTCCTATTCAGACCAATCCATGATGGCAGACCATCCTTGTTAAATCCTTGGATGAATTCCTGACAATGTATTCATGATTGAACAATAATTAATTTACTAATTTGTATGTATGTAATGTATTTAAATACATTGAGGTTTCCCTACAATCAAAGTATTACATCACATGCAACTATGTGGATGATAGACACCTGGGCACGCACGCACGCACGCACACACACACAGACACACACACAGACACACAGACACACACACACATTAACCTTTTCTTCGTCACTGTTAATGATCACCAGATGAGCTCCAGTCTTCAGACATTCTGCTCTGCTTTCATCCCAGGTTTTATCTTCAGTAGATGTTTCAGTAGATCCATAATAACAGCTGCATTCAAACCTCTTCCATCCACTGGGACAGGACTTGTCTAGACATGAAACAGGAGTTTTATAGGTGGATTTTCAATGAACCGATAATAAATTATCAGTAGTAAATAGTAATACAAAACCTGATTAAGAAATGACTTATGTAATGTTAGCAGATATAGTTTTAGGTCTACTACCCCAAATACTACCTAGAATAATCTTTTTAACATTTGACTGATATGTGTGTGTGTGTATGTATATATATATATATATATATATATATATATATATATATATATATATATATATATAGTACGTTTCTATTACCAAGGTCTCAGAGAATGTTTAACCTATTAGTAGAGTCAGTGAGTGAAGTAACAGAAGGGCATTTCCTGTATGTTTAATTTTTCACTTAACAAAATAACAAAAATAAAACATTTATTTACATTATGATTCTATGATGCAGATAAACCAGAAATGACACAGTTTGTACTACTACATGTCTGATAATTAAAATAGGTATAATAATACACTAATGCCCCTTTCATATTGCCCAGTGTGGCACAAAAGATTTGCTTGAAGTTTCAATGTAACGTCTATGTAAATGAGCATTTGAAGCTTTTCTTTAGCGTTGTGAAGCTGGACGGCTAAAAACGTCGCTTAAAACCTCCCATAAGTAATATTCCTTCAGAAAAGTTTTGTAACTTCTCTCACCTGCTTTCTTAAGCTGGTTTACTTCACTTTCCAACAGGTCTATCTTCAGGGTCAAGTTGCCATAGTTAGTCTGGTCATTGTCTGAATGATCTATAAAGGACCAAAAGTTGATGATAAACACAGTTGTTGATGATGAGTTCAAGCATCTGTTTGGAAAAGGAGCTTTTAGAAGAAGAAAACTCAAAGTTATTGTTCTTCCTATACAGTACATGCATAACTTGTTAACACTACCTTCTTATTCTTATTTTGAAGATGCAAGCAATAATACACATAAAATACTCAGAAACAAGAAAACCCATAATATCAGCCCCCTTTCAGACAATTTTAGATTTGTATCATATTTTGTTTAAACACATTGTCTTAGCTGTATCTCTGTATCTAGACTGTTTGATGTTTACTGTGGAGCTGTTATGACACTTGAATATCAAGGTGTATCTGTCTAGATTAAAAAGACGATTCACATCAAGGTGTGGCTTATTCCTCTGCTCATTCTTATCTAGCATTTGTTAGTAGCTCTGTATACATGACTCTGCTAAATTACTACCTTTTAAATAATAAATTGGTTATATAATTGGTATATATATATATATATATATATATATATATATATATATATATATACATGCACGCACGCACACAATGTTTCTATTATGTTAGGTCACAGAGAATGTTTAACCTATTAGTAGAGTCAGTGAGTGATGTAACAGGAGGGCATTTCCTGTACTTCTACTTTTTCATTTAAAGGGATATTTCACTTTCCAAAAAACGTTGGGTCATTTTATCGTCTACTCAGGCTTTTGTGAGCCCCCCAGAACGTTTTTTAAGTTGCTTGATTCAATATTTAGATATTTGATATTCATTTTATCAGACACGCCCCCTTCCTATATAAGCCCATTATAACTTCAAATCCATTTTTAACATGTTAGATTCATCAAAAACACCCGGCCTTGGTTCTAGTGACTCATCCTGCCCTACTAATACGTGAGGGGGGCGTGTTTTTTCATTTATCTTATATATATTTTTTTTATTGTATTACATTTTTTTCATTTTCCCCAAAAAATATTAAAAATAAATGAAAAAAGTTATTGAAAATACACGGTCTCCTCACGTATTAGGACAATGTCAGTCACCAGAACCAAGGACGGGTGTTTCTGATGAATCTAACATGTTTAAAATGGAGTTTGAAGTTACAATGGGTTTGTATAGGAAGGGGGCGTGTCTGATAAAATGAATATCTAATATCTAAATACTGAATCAAGCAACTTAAAAACTGTCCGGGGTGCTCCCAAAAGCCTGAGTAGACGATAAAATGACCCAACGTTTTTTTTAAAGTGAAATATCTCTAACAAAATAGCAAAAAGAAAACATTTTCTTTATGATTCTATGATGTGATTAACCAGCAATGACACAGTTTGTACCACTACATGTCTGATAATTAAAATAGCTATAATAATACACTAATGCCCCTTTCATATTGCCCAGTGTGGCGCAAAAGATTTGCTTCAAGTGTCAATGTAACGTCTATGTAAATGAGCATTTGAAGCTTTTCTTTAGCGTTGTGAAGCCGGACAGCGAAAAGCGTTGCTTAAAACCTCCCTTAAGTAATATTCCTTCAGAAAGGGTTTGTAACTTCTCTCACCTGCTTTCTTAAGCTGGTTTACTTCACTTTGCAACAGGGTTATCTTCAGGGTCAGATTGGCCACTAGCTGCTCTCTCTCCAGGGTCAAGTTTCCATAGTTAGTCTGGTCATTGTCTGAATGATCTGTAAAGGACCAAAAGTTGATGGTAAACACAGTTGTTGATGATGAGTTCAAACATCTGTATGGAAAAGGAGCTTTTAGAAGAAGAAAACTCAAAGTTATTAGGGGGTAGGGGGGCACAGGACATTAACACACTGAACAAGATGGTGAGGATATTGTAGTTCCATAGTTGGAGCCTCCTGTAGTTTTTAACCTGAACTGGAAAGAAAACCTATGCAATCAGCCCCCTTTCAGTCTTCAATTAGATTTGTTTAAACTGAATATCAGGGTGTATCTGTCTAGTTTAAAAAGAGGATTCACATCAAGGTGTGGCTTATTCCTCTGCTCATTCTTATCTAGCGTGTGTTAGTAGCTCTGTATAAATAACTCTGCTGAATGACTACATTTTAAATTATAAATTGGTTAATGATGTGGTGACCTTTGCCCTTTGTAGTTCCCACAACTAGAAAATAGCAGTCCAGAAAAGACAATACTCACGTTTCACAGCCTGGCCTATGATGACACCTATCAGTATAAGACCCAGCATCCCCAGACACACTGCAACCACTTCGAGAGGATTCATCACTGTTTTAGAACTCTGTCCCGTAACACAAAGTACATCCACTAGGTTTACAGACACAGGGAGACAGAAACACAAAGCAACAACTCAGAAAGGCCTGTAATGGAAAGTACAGCTACTAGGGGCCTGTTTAACGAAAGCGGAATTAAATTATCCTGGTTTAAAAGGCAAATCCAGGTTTGACAAGCCTGCGCTGTTCAGCCTGGTTTATTCAGTTCCACGAACGCCAAGCCTGGCTGAGAAGGAGCGACTTTGTCGAGCCAGGATCGTTAAACCAGGCTCACATATTCCTATAAAAGACCATGAAAGTCGATAGCAGAATCCTTGAACTTGACCAATCATGGAGCCCAAAACCAGAGCTCTTCTCTCTGGCTGAACAGCAGCACTGCAGCATGGAATCATAAGAGGAAGTAAAATGTATAATAAGCAAGAAAGGAAACACAGCCGCAATAAATAGATCCAGGGAGAAAGCGTGGCAAAGTATTGCCCAAAAATCCCAAATAAAAAAAGTCCAAAAAGTTCATAGATATATAATTCAGTTAGGCTTAAACATGAGGAGTTTAAGTGAATATTGGAATTATGTCCCACTAATCTACAATGCTATATTATGTGGCATGCATGCAATGTTGAGATTACATGGAATCCATCTATTTATATATCTGCAGTGCTGTCCACGGGGGTCCCCGGTCCACGGGGATAACGGGGGTCCCCGTAAAGGAGGTCCCCACGGCAGTAACGGCGGTCCCCGTGGCGGTAACGGGGCGCCGGCCGCCGTTACCTCTTTTTTGGGGCTCGTAGATCTTTGATTTTCGCATAAGAATTCAATTGAATAAGTGTGGGGAAAACTCATTGTTTTGTGATCAGATTTACTGCTTAAAGGGCAAGACCACTTTGGTAGAGGTTTGGGTTGTGTAGTTACCTTGCCATAATGTAACTCCAAAGGTGGACAAGAAATCCAAAATAATTTCTCCATTGACTAGAAATCGATAATTTAAAATATGCATTGACTAGTAATTTACACTCCATTACATCCTTCTGTCGCTTCAGGACTTCTCTATATTCACATCTTGATACAACCTGTCTATGCCTTTAAATTGACTGTACTTGTAAGTATATATACGCTGATGTGTTTGCACTAGGGATGGCCAACCGTTAAGAAATTGGTAACCGGTAAACACTAACGGTTGTGGTTAACCGAAAAAAAAAAAGAAAAACATATTTTGAAGGGGCAAGTCAACCATCAGACACGGCCCGCATGTTACACCAAAAGTGGTGACCCATTGACTAGAATGAGTCACCACAGACAACTTGCTGGCTCGGTCACCGATTTCTGTGTAACCCTGTGCAGCGTGCAAATCTCCGTTGACAAACTTGTTCATCAGGAAACCACGCAAATGTGTCTGCTGGATTTTCCTTTGTGGCAACAGAAAGAACAGGGAAATGTAGGTCTTAAATGTAACAAAGTACCGCCATTATTTTTGGAAAAAGAAACTTAAGTAACCGAGTACTTAAAATCGGTTTTGCAAATAATAGCAAAACAAACGCGTTACTCCATTACCCCAAAAAAGTATTCTGTTACAGTAACACCTTTATCCCCAACACTGATCAAAACAGACCCCGTCACCCGTCGAATTGAAAGGTTTTTAAGAGAAAGAGTTTTAAAGAGAAAAAAGAAGAGCTTAAGACACAGCTTGCTAGTGTTACATGTGTGGTTCTTATGACCACAGAGATGTGACAATTACGTGCCGAGGAGTGGAACGTTGCATCAGCCGTCTTAGGCTATGCCAGACCGACGGGTGCAATACGTTAGTCCGACAGCGCATTCCTCCGACAGCGCAGTGCTCAGACATTAAACAGTAAACCCGAACCAAACCCGCATCCTAACCCTAACCGCACGCGGATGCCACATAGTCGGAGAAAAGGCCTGTCGGATTAACGCATGCCTCCCCCGACGGACAGTGGTGGACAGTATTGTACTTGAGTACTTTACTTAAGTACATATTCTGAGGATCTGTACTTTACTTGAGTATTAGATTTTTGTCATACTTATTACTCTTACATGAGTATATTTCCAAAACAAATATTGTACTTTTACTCGAGTAAAGTATTTTTCAAAGCATGTACTTTTGAATACTTAAGTGCATTTAAGAGCAATGACTTTTTTACTCTTACTCGAGTAACATTTTGACTGAGCTACTTTTACTTGTAGTTCAGCAAATTTTACCTATATGTAGCTACTCTTATTCAAGTACTGGGGTCGAGTACTTTGTCCTCCTGCCGACAGACACACTGCAGACACTGGCAGCTAAACTGATGCTGTGCGGTGCAGGCTCGGGGACGTTATTGAGGAAGTGTCTGCATGTGGTCACGATGAATTGGCACTCAGTTTGTGCAATTATTTACTATTCATTTTACTATTACATAATATTACATGGGAGTTGAT
>NC_139954.1:42962432-43002432 GCF_963454915.1 Gymnoscopelus microlampas | reverse complement strand
TCAGTATATTGTGACCATATAAGGTCATATCCTGTTGTTGTAGAATGCTTCAACAACCACAGATCACATGATCAGTGACTTCAAAAAAGCACCCTGAATCATTCTGATCATGTGATGACACTTTGAGAGAGGCCAGCAACCTCAATGTGTGCAAAGTGAAAGAAAGAAAGAAAGAAAAAGAAAGAAAACAAACGTCTGTGTGTGGTGTGTGAGAGACTGAGGAGGAAGTACCTCCCTGAGTACTTCCACATTGGGGCAGCCACTCCGTTATGCACAGTGTCCACAGTGACAGAGTAGGCTACATGCACTTTGTGAAATACTCAGACGGGCCCGTTTGACACCAACAACCATGATACCATGTTCAGAGTCACTGAGAGTCAGGCTCTTCTCTTCCTCATTCTGACAGTTTTAAACTGACCATGTCTACCGGCCTGAATGCATTGTGCTGCTGCCATATCGACCCATATTAAGATTAACTGCGTTAACATGCAGTTGGAGAGGTGTGTCTTATAAAAAACGGTCTGTGTAGCCTATGTGTGTGTCAGTATATAGGCCTACACTGTACATCGTTGCTGTCGAGCAGAAACCTCTTACTTTAACTTTTAGTGTTTTTTTCCCCAGTAAATTAACACCTACTTGATCATACTACGGCGTCACACAAAAGCATCAAAAGTAGCAGATCCGCAGACGAGGTGTTTCGAGCTTGTAGATCTGCTACTTTTGATATTTTTTTAATTTGAATCCTGAACAGCTAGTTTGGGACATTATGAGGTTTCCACCCCGCCCGAACCCCACTTTGAGAACCAGTGGTATAGAAGTGTAGCGGTTCCCAAACTTTTTAGCTCGAGACCCAAGAGAGAAATTAGACGATTGCCCCATGCAGGAGTCAAACTAGTGAAAATAGCAGATATTTCAAAGCTGACAACGTTTCACTAAGTGCCGCGTTGTGAGCTTAGATTTGCTATTTTCACTACTACTTATTGTTTTTATTTATGGAAATTATTAGATTTGTTTGGATTTCATAATTTAAATTGAAAAAATGCAATTGATTTGAATTGAAGTTATGATTTTATTTTCGTTTAAAACTTTTTAAAATGTTTTCTCCATTAACTGTCCACTGTCCTCAGTGTCCTCACCTCTGTCCTCTGTGTCCATCTACAAATAGTAACTATGTTGTATATTCCTCTATTGATTATCTATATAAAAATACTGAACTGAACTAGATAAGTACAAATACTTAAGTAAAAATGTGACCATGTCTGTCTGTGGCTGGTTAGTACAATAGTGATATCGAGTTATTGCCCAATAAGGAAGTAAGACAGAAAACCACAAACACCTACACCCACCCAGCCAGACACACACATGAAACATACAGCACTGCATCTTCACATTTTTCATATCAGAACCTCTTGAGTCATTTTCATTTTTTTATCACATTTTTCATTTTGCTTGTTTTTAACAAAATTCCTCAAATCATGAATGCAGTGTCCGATTGCCGTGCAAGGGCTAAGAAGAAATGGCACCCTTTTCACATTGGCTTATTATAGGGCCACCAGGAGGCCATAATAACCTACCTGACCTGGCGGAGACCTGTGCTCCGAGGAGCACTTTCTCTACTAGTTCATATTTGTATCCTTCTCACAGGTGGGACGAGTGTGTGGGTGTGGGTGTAGGGTTTGGATCCATCGTCTTGGCCAAGCATCTATAGCATAAACACGTAATGGCCGTGTTCGGGGGCATCTTCCTTGTTCATGATAGTGATTAAAAAGGAGCAAAGTGGAATCAGTTTATTGTAAAGTGATCTGTACTGCAGCACCACTACTGTAGTACAGAGACACACATCAGGGACACGTTGACAGTATATTGTGACCATATAAGGTCATATCATGTTGTTGTAGAATGCTTCAACAGCCACGGATCACATGATCAGTGACTTCAAAGCACCCTGACTCATTCTGATCATGAGATGACACTTTGAGAGAGGCCAGCAACCTCTATGTGTGAAAAGTGAAAGAAAGAAATAAAGAAAAAGAAAGAAAACAAACGTGTGTGTGTGTGGTGTGGGCGGGGGTGTGAGAGAGAGAGACTGAGGAGGAAGTACCTGCCTGAGTACTTCCACATTGGGGCAACCACTCCGTTATGCACAGTGTCCACAGTGACAGAGTAGGCTACATGCACTTTGTGAAATACTCAGACCAGCCCGTTTGGCACCAACTACCATGATACCACGTTCAGAGTCACTGAAATGCTCTTTTCTTCCTTTCTTTTCTTCGTTTCCATCTTGTGGATCTGCCACTTTTGGCGTTTTTTAGTTTTTGACATATGAGGTTTCCACCCAACGTAGACGAAGAGCATTGGTGATATATTCTCGCATTCAGCTTTTTTGTCTGACATGCGATTCGTTTGTTTATATCCCCCCCAAAAAAAGTAAATTATCATCGACAATAAAGGTCAAGATTACGGTTAGCAGTCGTGCTAGTGTTTGATCGGCCAGTTCATGGACAGAAGCCCCAGGGATGCAGGTTAGCAGATGGGTCAAAGCACTACCACTATACCTTCAATTACTGCATTCAATTGTAGTCACGTCACCATGCCATGGTTGGTAAATTGACTAAATTGATTGAGTCATGCCCATACTGTAGATAAAAACAAAAGAAAACGGTTGGTTTATTTGCACACTCAGTTATATTAACAACATGCACATTTACATTTCAATAAAAGAGAGATCAAGTTGATGCAAGCAAAAATGTTTAATTTGAATAAAATGCAGATTTGGCGATTATCATTTAACATAGATGGAGCTTTTAGATAGGAGAGAGGAGTCTAGACGCCGGTGTGGCGGTGCAGCTAAACCACCTTCCCTTTCTGCTCCAGGACTTAACAAGCTCGAGCTGGGGTTGATATTAGATACATTTAACGTATTCCCATGTAATTCCATATTCATGCACAGCCTCTGGTCCATGGCGTGAGTATGTATTAATGTATGCTTATGCTACGTGTGAATCGCTTCCATTGTCTCAAAATGTGTTTAGGGTCAAAATCGTCCTAAACAGCTGCCAACAAAGTAAACTAATGGCAGCCACGTCATCACATCAACTTGTCAACACTCAACAGTGCAGTGCAGGTGTAGCTGTGAATGAGGTACTGTAGGCCTAATCATTGTCAACAAGGTACTGTAGGCCTAATCATTGTCAACAAGGTACTGTAGGCCTAATCATTGTCAACAAGGTACTGTAGGCCTAATCATTGTCAACAAGGTACTGTAGGCCTAATCATTGTCAACGAGGTACTGTAGGCCTAATCATTGTCAACAAGGTACTGTAGGCCTAATCATTGTCAACAAGGTACTGTAGGCCTAATCATTGTCAACAAGGTACTGTAGGCCTAATCATTGTCAACGAGGTACTGTAGGCCTAATCATTGTCAACAAGGTACTGTAGGCCTAATCATTGTCAACAAGGTACTGTAGGCCTAATCATTGTCAACAAGGTACTGTAGGCCTAATCATGAGTAGAATCACTGGATATGAACGCAAAAGTGTCTCTAAAAAGACATAATTACAAAGAAGGGAAAAAAGGAACAAGCAATGTCTAGCCCAGTGGTTCCCAAACTTTTTGGGGCCCAAACTAGTGAAAATAGCAGATCTACAAGCTTGTAGATTGGCTATTTTCACTACTACTTAAACATTTGTTCTCTAATTTATGGAATTTCTTTGATTTTAATTTATTAATTAAAATACGATATTATCATATTATTATAACAATAAACAATAATAATACACTGTGCTATTGTACATTATCTTATTATTATAATATGAATACAAATAATGAAAACCTCAGTATATGAGGTCTATGAGGTCAGTAACACAGGAAACAGGATGCTTTTAAAAACATCTCACCCACTTCCTATTGTCTGTTTATTGTCTGTCTATTGACTACAGTGAAAACATCGTTAATTTGTATCATATCGTCCCTGTCGGGCAGAAACCTCGTAACTTTATCATACCAGAGTGTCACACCAAAGCAGCCAAAGTATTGCGGTGTGACGCATTTTGAGCTTGTATATCTGCTATGTTTTACTTTGAATTCTGAAAAGTAACAGTTTTGGATATATAAGGGTTCCACCTGACAGTGACGATTATAGGCTATAATTTGTATATAATACTACTTGATGGACATTATACTTTTACTTAGAACTTCATTTATTCTTACAGCATCCTATTAAGAGAGCCAGAACAGTGACAAGACAACATACAGTAAGCTATTCAGACTTTGAGAGTACATTTTTTTTATTCAAGTCAGTAAGAATACATGCAACATCCTTTAAAGCGGCACTATGTGACAGTTTTTTAATGATTCAAATGTAATTTTGTCCAGTCTGTATGGTAGTATGGAGTATTTTAATACAGTATAACTTATACAATATGTTTAGTAGAGTATTTTAATACAGTATAACTTATACAATATGTTTAGTAGAGTATTTTAATACAGTATAACTTATACAATCTGTATGGTAGAGTATGTTAATACAATACAACATTTTGTCTCCCTGCTCTTCTGTCGAGATATTTAGATCGTGTCAAAGGTCACGTGTCACCTAGACACAGGATCTGACAAATTGTTTTACCTGATGGTCAAGATTCAATGTATCCCCTGAGCAAGCAGGCAGACTCTATTAGCTCAAGCGTAAAACATTTCATCTCTTGTGCAGGGAACCGGGTTCAAATCCGGGATAGAAGAGGAAAATGATTTGCTTTAAATACTTTGCTTGACAATAATGTTAATGTAAGTCAAGTTTTATGAAATACTTCCACTGTCCAAAAACTCAGGTTACAATATAAATCAGTTCAAATCATTGTAACAGTAAAGGTTTCTTACAATTTGATTGATTGATTGATTGAAATTTGTATTAGGCAAAATAATGTAAAACAACACAGTTACATTTATAATACTTTTGTCTAAAAGGTCCGGCTAAAAAAGTCCTTGCGGACTTGTTTCCGTTGGGGTCCTTGAATTAATTTCATAGACATACATAGTAGCAACCAAACAGTTCAAAAAACAACATACAAATACAGAGGAAAAAAAAATACCAAAATGCCAGATTGTTGTTTACGCTCCCTCTAGTTTCGTGACTGTGGGTGTCACTAACTTTTTTGAGGTATTTATACAGATATGCAGGTATAGGGGGCATTTCGGGCAAATCTGCATTTACAATTTTGAAGACCAGTCCCATTTTTAGTTGTTTAACCCTGTCTTCCACCCTGAGCCAGCCTAGGCTGGCAAAGTGAGTGGGAGAGAGGTGGGTCATGGGCCCCAGTCCGAGAAGTAGTCGAATCAGTTTGTTTTGGGAGGTACGAAGCTTAGTCTTCAGTGACACTGAGGTGTTGGAGTACCAAGAGTTGCAAGCATAGTCAAATAATACAGTTGTGATTACAGGCAGTGACCATTATTTTGCTTAAAACCTCCTCAACAGTGTGACAAAAAAATTGAATTATAAGATCAAAAAGCCATGATAAAAGCAGAATAGCAAAACATACAAATAGTATACGTTACAAAATAGGATAAAAGTTGATTGCGTTGTGTGTGTGTGATTACATTGATTGAGTAATTAATGAATGACTTATATATTCAGTTGCACGGGGTGGTGTTGAATCCTGGATCTCTGAGCTTGGAGACACAATGGAGTTTAATGATGAACTGTTGACTTGTCAATAAACATTATACATGTTCCTGATTGATTGAATATTGATTGAATATTTTATTAGGCAAAAAATGTAAAACAACACATTTACATTTAAAATACTTTGTCTAACAGGTCCGTTCATAAAAGTCCTTGCGGACTTGTTTCCAATGAGGGCCTTGGTATTCAATTCATAGACATATATAGTGGCATCACAGTTCGAATATCATTACACAAAGAAAATAAAAAAACAGCAAGAATATATATATATCTATATATCTATATATATATATCTATACACATATATATATATATATATACATACATATATACATACATATAATACTATGTACAACAAAAGAAAAATAAAAAATAAAAAAGGGGGGGGGAGATATGTACAAGAACAGGGGGGGGGGGGTCGGCTATCTAATGGGGAAAATGGTACTACCTCCTCTTTTGGCCTCCTGAAAGGTGATTTTTTAAGGCTCTTTTAAATGAGCCCAGCGAACTGCATTTTTTGAGGGATGGGGTTAGCCCATTCCAATCCTGGGTGGCAGTGCTGTAGAAGGAGAATTTGCCCGTGTTTGTTTTATGGGTGGGTGGTACCAAATTGTTGTTAACGCTCCCTCTGGTATTGTGACTGTGGGTGTCACTAACCTTTTGGAGGTATTTACTCAGATATGCGGGAATAGGGGGCATATCGGGCAAATTTTCGTTTACAATTTTGAAGGCCAGTCCCATTTTTAGTTGTTTAACCCTGTCTTCCACCCTGAGCCAGCCTAGGCTGGCAAAATGGGCGGGAGAAAGGTGGGTCATGGGCCCCAATCCGAGGAGTAGCCGAATCAGTTTGTTTTGGGAGGTTTGAAGCTTAGTCTTCAGTGACACTGAGGTGTTGGAGTACCAGGAGGTGCTAGCATAGTCAAAATGTGGTTGAATCAGGGCCCCTGAGAGGGTCCTGAGGGCCTGTGGGTTGACAAAAGAGGAAACTCTGCCCATAAATTTGGTTCTCTGGTTTACTATTTTGACCACCTTTGTCCCCATGCTTTCACCCGACAGGTATTTGTCGAGAATACAACCCAAATAGGTAATCTCTTCTTTGCTAGCGATAATTGTGTCATCGACTTTGACCTTGAAATCATTTACCTCCATCTGTCTGAGGGAATGTTTGGTCCCAAAGAGAATGGATTCAGTTTTCCCAAGGTGTAGTGACAGTTTGTTATCGGTAAGCCAAGTACGGATTTTTGAGAGTTCAGAGCTGAGCGCCTCCTCAACTTGCAACTTGTCCTCTCCCGAGATCAGGAGTGCCGAGTCATCAGCGAACAGGAACAATTTGCAGTTACAGGCAGCATTCATGTCGTTAATGTATAAAAGGAACAGTAACGGCCCAAGAATGCTGCCCTGAGGAACCCCACAGCTCACCGGGAGGGAAGAGGACATGGTTCCGTTGATGTCAACCACTTGCTCTCTACCCTCCAAGTAGGATCTCATCCAGTTTAATGATGTGCAGTCAAAACCAATCGCCCTCAGCTTATCAAGTAAAATTGAATGGTTTACAGTGTCGAACGCTTTTTGGAGGTCCAACATGACCATGCCGCAGTATTTGCCCGCGTCTACCTCACGTTTGATGTAGTCGGTCAAATACATCAGGCATGTGTCAGTGGAATGGGAGGTTCTGAAGCCCGATTGGAATTCAAACAACAGTTTATGCTCGCTGAGGTAGCTGTTGATTTGTTCTTGAATTAATCGCTCTACAACCTTTGAGATGGAACAAAGGATGGAAACAGGCCTATAGTTGCCAGGTTCTAATTTGCTTCCTTTTTTATGTAGAGGGATTACTCTTGCCAATTTGAAATCCTGTGGGACGTGACACTGGCTGATGGATAGGTTTGTGATTTGGGCTACTATGGGGGCAATAGCAGTAGCTGCGTCTCTGAGGAATCTGGTGGGGATATTGTCAAGGCCGGTGGCCTTGTTCGGCTGGAGGGCTAAAAGTTTTCTCTGCACATCATCAGCATTTACTGGTTTGAATGAGAAGGAGTCTTTTTTAGCCTCTAGTTTGTCATAGTAAGCATGGATGTGGTCAGAGCCGTACAAACCTGAATGCTGAGGAAGTTTGCTCACCAACTGGGTTGCAATGGTGGTAAAAAAGCTGTTAAAACAGTTCGCAACCGCTTGCTTGTCGGTAATGAGCACGCCACTTGAAATAATGCAGATGTTTGTAGTTTTGGTTTGAATTTTGTTGTTGCAGCCCAATTTCTGTAGCGCTTCCCACAGCTTTTGTGGGTGGCTTTTGTTTGCCTCAATGCTTTCATTTAAGAAATTCTTTTTGGCAGTTTTGACCATTTTGTTTACTACATTTCGTTGATTTCTGCATCTTTCAAGTAGTTGCAAATTTTTGCATTTCCTAAACTCAGAGTACAATTTGTTTCTGAGTTTGATGGCACCTCATTGATGGTGTAAACATTAACCATATGCTTAACCACATCAACCCTAGCATCCCTATCATGGAGGAAAATTTGCCCCAAATAGCCGATCTACAAGCCAAAGAGATTTGATGTGGAGGAGAAAAAGGAGCAGATAAAGTACAGAAGAGACACTGGTCAACTAACTGTTAGTTTACTAGGTATAGAGTGTTTAAGGGGTTAAAGCAAAATAAATAACCACCCTAAGCCACAATATTTTACATTTGTAAGTTGGATAGTTTTGTATTAATGTGATTATGGATATAACGGTGTCTTTTTCTTTCTTTTTTAAATCAGTTTCACTACTAATTACTAGTAAGACACTAAGCCGCAGGTGCATCAATGAAGTTAAGACAAATATATCTTCTCACAGATCCAGGATAGTTTAAATGGACAATTCCAATTGTACCATCCTTCATTTATAAATGTTACTTTATCTTTAAGCAATCCTCCATGCCACTTGAACACACAGTTCCTATCTCGATGGTTAAGCTGTCCATAGATCCAGTACCTGCAGAATAAATGATGTATTTTAAGCACATCCACTCAGTCACTCACATTCAGTGACTGATAGAATTATAATATAAAAACGAATACAATGGCTCACTTTGTTGTCAGTGGCGTTCCATCCACCCACGTCCATATGTCACCAGTCCTGTTCAGACCAATCCATGATGGCAGACCATCCTGGTTCAATCCTTGGATGAATTCCTGATAATGTATTCATGATTGAACAATAATTAATTTACTCTAATACATTCAGGTTTCCCTATAATCAAAGTATTACATCACATGCAACTATGTGGATGATAGACACCTGGACACACACGCACTCCTGCGCGTACACACACACACACACACACACACACACACACACACACACACACACACACACACACACACACACACACACACACACACACACACACACACACACACACACAAACACACCTTTTCTTCGTTACTGTTAATGATCACCAGATGAGCTCCAGTCTTCAGACATTCTGCTCTGCTTTCATCCCAGGTTTTACCTTCAGTAGATGTTTCAGTAGATCCATAACAGCTGCATTCAAACTTCTTCCATCCACTGGGACAGGACTTGTCTAGACATGGAACAGGAGTTGTATTGGTGGATTTTCAATGAACTGATAATACATCATCAGTAGTACTGTAAATAGTAATACAAAACCTGAGTAAGAAATGACCTGAGTAATGTTAGTAGATATAGTTTTAGGTCTACTACCCCAAATACTACCTAGAATAATCTTTATAACATTTGACTTAAAAAAACGTATATACATATATTTTTTTTATATTACCAAGGTCTCAGAGAATATTTACAGGGAGTGAAGTAACAGCAGGGCATGTTACTGTATGTATGTCTAATTTTTCACTTAACAAAATGGCAAAAAGAAAACATTTATTTACGTTATTATTCTATGATGTGATAAACCAGCAATGACACAGTTTGTATCACTACATGTGTGATAATTAAAATAGCTATAATAATACACTAATGCCCCTTTCATATTGCCCAGTGTGGTGCAACATATTTGCTTCAAGTTTCAATGTAACGTCTATATAAATGAGCATCTGAAGCTTTTCTTTAGCGTTGTGAAGCTGGACAGCTAAAAGCGTTGCTTAAAACCTCCTATAAGTAATATTCCTTCAGAAAAGGTTTGTAACTTCTCTCACCTGCTTTCTTAAGCTGGTTTACTTCACTTTCCAACAGGTGTATCTTCCGGGTCAGATTGGCCACTAGCTGCTCTCTCTCCAGGGTCAGACTGGCCACTAGCTGCTCTTTCTCCATGGTAAAGTTGCCATACTTAGTCTGGTCATTGTCTGAATGATCTGTAAAGGACCAAAAGTTGATGATAAACACAGTTTCTATGGAAAAGGAGCTTTGAGAAGAAGAAAACTCAAAGATATTATTCTTTCTACAGTATACATGCATAACTTGTTAACACTACTTTCTTATTTTGTAGATGCAAGCAATAATACACAATACAATACTCGGGAGTTGGGGGGGGCACAGGACATTAACACACTGAACAAGATGGTGAGGATATTGTAGTTCCATAGTTGGAGCCTCCTGTAGTTTTTAACCTGAACTGGAAAGAAAACCTATAAAATCAGCCCCCTTTCAGTCTTCAATTAGATTTGTTTAAACTAATTGTCTTAGCTGTATCTCTGTATCTAGACTGTGTTTGATGTTTCCTGTGGAGCTGTTATGACACTTGAATGTCAAGGTGTATCTATCTATTAAAAAGAGGATTCACATTAAGGTGTGGCTTATTCCTCAGCTCATTCTGATCTAGCATGTGTTAGTAGCTCTGTATAAATGACTCTGCTGAATGACTACATTTTAAATGATAAATTGGTTAATGCTGTGGTGACCTTTGCCCTTTGTAGTTCCCACAGCTAGAAAATAGCAGTCCAGAAAAGACAATACTCACGTTTCACAGCCTGGCCTATGATGATACCCAGCAGTATAAGACACAGCATCCCCAGACACACTGCAACCACTTTGACAGAATTTCTCACTGTTTTAGAACTCTGTCCTGTAACACAAAGTACATCCACTAGGTTTACAGACACTGAGAGACACAGAAACACAAAGCAACAACTCTTAAAGAAAGGCCTGTAATGGAAACTACTAGGTGTGCATACTTCATTCTGCTACAAGCTTGGGATTTGATGGGAATACTCTTCCTCTATCTCATAGATCCATTACATCCTTCTGTCACTTCAGGACTTCTCTATATTATACAACCTGTCTATGCCTTTAAATTGACTGTACTTGTAAGGATATATACGCTGATATGTTTGCACTAGGGATGGCCAACCGTTAAGAAATTGGTAACCGGTAAACACTAATGACTAATGGTTAATAAAAAAAGAAGGACAAATAAAATAAAAACATTTTATTTTGAAGGGGCAAGTCAACCATCAGACACGGCCTGCGTGTTACAACAAAAGTGGTGACCCATTGACTAGAATGAATCACCACAGACGACTGCTGGCTCTGTGACAGAGACGAGCTTGTTCATCAGGAAACAGTGCAAATGTGTCGGCTGGATTTTCCTTTGTGGCAACAGAAAGAACAGGGAAATGTAGGTCTTAAATGTAACAAAATAACGCCATTAAAAAGGAAAAGGTAACTAAGTAATCGAGTACTCTATTGCAAAACGAACGTGTTAGGTTACTCCATTACCCCAAAAAAGTATTCTGTTACAGTAATATTATCCCCAACACTGATCAAAACAGACCCCGTCACCCGTCGAATTGAATCCTGTTTTAAAGAGAAAAAAGAAGAACTTAAAACACAGCTTGCTAGTGTTATATGTGTGGCTCTTACGACCACAGAGAGCTATGTGACAATTACGTGCCAAGGAGTGGAACGTTACATCAGAGTGAATGTACTTGAGTACTGTACTTAAGTACATCTTCTGAGGATCTGTACTTTACTTGAGTATATTTCCAAGATAAATATTTTACTTGAGTATTTTTCAAAGCATGTACTTTTGAATACTTAAGTTTATTTAAAAGCAATGACTTTTTTACTTTTTTCTTGAGTAACATTTTGACTGAGCTACTTTTACTTGTAGTTCAGTACATTTTACCAGGAGTATCTACTCTTACTCAAGTACTGGGGTCGACTACTTTGTCCACCTCTGCTGACAGACACACTGCTGACGCTGGCAGCTAAACTGATACGGTGGAGGCTTGGGGACGTTACTGGTGAAGTGTCTGCCTGTGTATACTTGTATTATATGTATGTATCTATATCTGTTGTTCATGTTTTTATTACCCCCTCGATAATCAGATCTCCAGAGGCCGTCCTTTCAATAAAAAACTGAAATACACTGAGAGATAAAAGTCTTAAAGACACAGCCACACCCAACCAGATCAAAATAATTATTCACTTCAAAGAAATGATACTGAAGGATATATATTGTATTAAGATTAATGCAATAAAATATGAATGAAATATGAATATTTTCCTGAAGGGAAGACACATTTTCGTACGTTTTTGTACTTTTTTGTTTGTACGTTGTCCAACTGACCCTGAGTGTGTCTTCCTGCTGTGTTGTCCCTCATGTCCTCCGGTGGTCCAGAGATGATGTCGTCCACACTCTCATAGATGTCCACCTCTCTCTCCTCCATCTGTCCTCTGTCCTCCATCTCTCCTCTCTCCTCCAACGGTACACTTTCTGCAGTGTCCTCACCTCTCTGTCCTCTTTGTCCATCTCTCTTTCTAGCCTTCTTTGTCAAGTCTGGAATGGCATAAATATCTGTAGCCATCTTACAAGGATGAGAGGCTTCTATTGACGACAAATAGTAACTATTTTGTATATTCCTCTATTGATTATCTATATCAAAATACTTAACGTGATTACTAGATAACTACAAATATACTTAAGTAAAAATGTGACCATGTCTGTCTGTGGCTGGTTGGTACAATAGTGGTATCGAGTTAGTGCCAATAAGGAAGGAAGTAAGACAGAAAACCACATACATCTAAACCCACCCAGCCAGACAGACACACACACACAGGAAACATACAGTACAGCACTGCATCTTCACATTCTTC
The DNA here is from genome assembly GCF_963454915.1 of Gymnoscopelus microlampas. Taxonomy (NCBI): domain Eukaryota; kingdom Metazoa; phylum Chordata; class Actinopteri; order Myctophiformes; family Myctophidae; genus Gymnoscopelus; species Gymnoscopelus microlampas. The sequence goes on along the minus strand of NC_139954.1, from coordinate 42,989,697 downwards.
ATATCAGAACCTCTGAGTCATTTTCATTTGGGGTTTAGGGGTTTGAATCCATCGTCTTGGCCAAGCATCTATAGCATGAAAACGTATTGACTGTGTTCGGGGACATCTGTAAAGTGATCTGTACTGCAGCACCACTACTGTAGTAGGCTACAGAGACACACATCAAACATCAGGGACACGTTTTCAGTACTTTGTGACCATAAAAGGTCATATCATGATGTTGTAGAATGCTTCAACAACCACAGATCACATGATCAGTGACTTCAAAGCAAAAACTTAAACTCAATGTGTGTAAAGTGAAAGAAAGAAAAAGAAAGAAAACAAACGCGTGTGTGGATGGGGGTGGGGGTGTGTGTGTGGTGTGTGAGAGACTGAGGAGGAAGTACCTCCCTGAGTACTTCCACATTGGGGCAGCCACTCCGTTATGCACAGTGTCCACAGTGACAGAGTAGGCTACATGCAGTTTGTGAAATACTCAGACCAGCCCGTTTGGCACCAACAACCACGATACCACGTTCAGAGTCACTGAGAGTCAGGCTCTTCTCTTCCTCATTCTGCCAGTTTTAAACTGACCATGTCTACCGGCCTGAATGCATTGTGCTGCTGCCATATCGACCCATTTTATGATTAACTGTGTTAACATGCAGTTGGAGAGGTGTGTCTTATAAAATGACCGGTGTGTGTAGGCTATGTAAGTGTCTGTACTGTATATAGGCCTACACTGTACATCGTTGCTGTCGAGCAGAAACCTCTTATTTTAACTTGTTGTGTTGTTTTTTCCGTAAATTAACACCTACTTGATCATACTACAGCGTCACACAAAAGCATCAAAAGTAGCAGATCCGCAGACGAGGTGTTTAGAGCTTGTAGATCTGCTACTTTTGATATATTTTTTTATTTGAATCCTGAAAAGCTAGTTTGGAACATATGAGGTTTCCACCCCGCACGAACCCCACTTTGAGAACCAGTGGTACAGTGCAGTGGTTCTCAAAACTTTTATCTCAAGACCCAAAAGGGAGAAATTAGACGATTTCCCCATGCAGGACTTAAACTGGTGAAAATAGCAGATCTTTTAAAGCTGACAACGTGTCACTAAGTGCCGCGTTGTGAGCTTAGATCTGCTATTTTTCACTACTTCTTGAAAAAATACGTTTTAATGGGAATTATTCGATTTTTAGATTTTATTTATGAAATTGGAAAAAGTTATTGTTTTTAGTTGATGAAAAGTTATGATTATTTGTACTTTTTTAAATGTTTGTATATATAATGTTTTTTTTTGTAGGAAACGAAAAAAAGGGGATATTTACTCACGACCCATACAAATTGGTCCGCAACCCAAACATGGGTCCCGACCCACTGTTTGGGAACCAGCGGTATAGTGGATGGAGGTGGTGGGGCGATCATATGTTCTGCCCCCCCATCTGTGGGCAAAAGGCAAATAGTTACTTGTGTAATTCTCCCTACAACATGTGAAATACCTTATTATTCCATACATGCACGTGCTACATATTCATACGATAAGCAGCGCCAGAGAAATGCCACTTCACCCCACTGGTAAAGAGGAACCGAGCACAGCTGTAATTACTAACTGAATTAGACTGAGTTAATTATCCAATTAAAAACAATTACATGGTTGATTAACAAACCAGAGCCAGAGTCAAAGCCCTGTGGCTTAATCAAAATGTTTCACTTTGTCAGGAGGCTTAACCCGTTAAGACCTGGAACGCATTTGTGTCATTTTAGATTTCTTTAGCTATTCAAAAATAGCAGATCTACAAGCTCATAGCGCGGCACCGAGTGCCGCGCTATGAGCTTGTAGATCTGCTATTTTTGAATAATCTTAAACTTTTATTTTTTTCAAAAAAACGTTAGCTCTTAAACTGCCAGGGGTTTTCTAAAACAGTTTGCAGTCTCTGCCAGCAGTTTACATGGTAAAACATAGGAAAAATGTAATTTATTTCTCTGTTTATTTTTTAACATTGAAGTGAATGGAGCAGCAACTTTTTGGAAAATGTTATCTCCTGGTTCTTTGTGAAGAACAGAAAAACGGAAAAACTAAAAAAAAAAAAATTTTTAGAAATGTCTTTATTTTGTTTTTGATTTTTTTTTTAAATGACGTTTATACAAGTTTTTGGCAAGCAGAGAGTTAGGATTTAGAAAACATTTTTTAGAAGCGGCCTCAGGTCTTAATGGGTTAAGCAATGGGAAAAATAAAGGAATCTACAAAATGCAGCAGGACTCTGACCTAAACACTGACCTGTGCCGAACACAAAGAAGTTTGAATGACTTCATTTAATCCTCTCCATGGATACCATGCCATGGGGAGGTCATGCCAGCCTCAGTGGTGGAAAGTAACTTAAGTACATTTACTTAAGTACTGTTCCTAAGTACAGAGGTACTTTTACTTTACTGGAGTATGTCCAATTTTCAATACTTCTACTTTTACTCCACTACATCTCAGAGGCAAATATTATACTTTTACTCCACTACAATTATTTGAAAACTTGAGTTGGTTACTTTGTAGATTTTGATTATTATTACACAACAAACATTGTTTGTACATGCTGTACCTTAGTGTTGATTTTGACAGTCTTTTGAATAAAATGCAATTTAGTTTTAGTCAGATTTTAGTCATCTGAAATGTTCTAGTTTTAGTCTAGTTTTAGCTGACTAAATATAAGATTCTATTCAACACAATCTACAGTCGATTTAGTCGACTAAAATGTATTTTGGCGGGCCGTGATGGCATTGTAATGCCTAATTTTCAGCTGCATGCTGAAAATATCCGATCTACAAGCTGACAACGCGTCGCAGCGCGACACGTTGTGAGCACATCTTCAAAGCTTTTTGACATGGGGGCTCCGTGGCCAATTACATATACATTTGGGGGTCCTTTACATGAAATATTTTGAGAACCACTGGTCTACTGGTTGTAAAGAGTATAGGCTACCATCAAAGTGTTTTGGTCTCCTGCTTTATTCTACCTTAGTTTCTGAGTGAAAGGGAGCTTTACAAGTGAAACAATCAGTGCAATGGCTTTTGGCGGGGGGCTTTATACCTCATTTAACCCTTTTAGACCGGGAACGCATCTGTGTAATTTTTTTGATTTATTTGGCTATTCAAAAATAGCAGATATACAAGCTTATAGTGCGGCACTATGAGCTTGTAGATCTGCTATTTTTGAAAAATTGGGAAAATGTTTATATGTATATATTTTTTAAAAGCAAACATTTGTAACTCAAATCTTCTGCTTTTGGGGATTCTACAAATGTCTTCTAAATCCTAACAGTTTTCTGAAAAATGTATGTTGCTTTAATATCAGTGGTGCTCAAAGACCCCCGAAAATGATATGTATTTGGCCGCGGACCCCCATCTCAAAATATTTTGTTCCAGGGACCCCCAGAAGTAAAGATTTTAGTTAAAAATGCTCGCTTTAAAAAATATATATTGAAAGATTTGCACACATTTTCACGATATTTAAAAAATAGGCAACAAAATCTTAAAATTACACGCAGATGTGTTCCCGGTCTTAAAGGGTTAATTCATTAGTTTTCCTTTGCCTCACATCTAGGTAAATAGGATTCAAAGACAGCAGTGTTCCCTCAGTAGCCATGTATGCAGCTTGTTGTTTTGGAAGCTAATATTCACTCTGAAGGCAAATCAAAGCGAAGCAGGCTTAATCATTTCTCCACGCAGTGACCCCCACGAGATGAAGTGATCCCGAACCACTTTGTATCACTTTAGTGTTAACCCATTAAGACCTGGAACTGTGTCATTTTTAGATTTGAGCTAAAAAGCATTATTTTACACTTTGGGCTATTCAAAAATAGCAGATATACAAGCTCATAGCGCGGCACCGAGTGCCGCGCTACGAGCTTGTAGATCTGCTATTTTTGAAAAATCGTGAAAATGTGTGCAAATCTTCTGAATATATATATTTTTAAACCGAACATTTTTAACTCAAATCTTTGCTTCTGGGGGGTCCCTGGAACAAAATATTTTGATGGGGGTCTGCGGCCAAACACATCATTTTGGGGGTCCTTGACATGAAAAAGATTGAGCACCACTGATATAGAAACATACGCTTCTCAGAAAACTAGGGGTGTGCCGATACACTAATTTCACCAAACGATACGATACGATATTTGGCTCAAAACTTCGATACGATTTCGATACGATACGATACGCACTTTTTTTTATTATTAAAATATATGGGGGTGTAAAAAAGTAAATGCAAAAAAATAATTCTGTTTTTGCATTATTCAGACATGCAAACTTGTAGCTTTTCAGCTACAATAGCCGTTTTCAATCCAAATAGGGCAATAGTGTGACACCTGACCCCCCAAAAAAAAAACATGTTGTCACCCTTTTCACCTCGGGGCTGTTTGCATGCCTGATTATAATGATTGTAAAAAAAAAAAAGTTAAAATAAAAAAAAAAAAAAAAAAAAAAATTCAAAACGATATTTTTTTTTTTCAAAACGATACATATCGTTGCGAAAACGTATCGCGATATATCGCGGGACGATATATCGGCACACCCCTACAGAAAACTGTTGAGATTTATGAGACATGTAGAATCGGCTTCAGGTCTCAGTGGGTTAATACAGAGGCAACGGCATTAGACTGTGTTTCATGCAAGTCATGGACCGAAACCTTTGTTCAGAATACAGAACACGTGATTGATACCCCCCCCCCTCTTTTGAAACCTTTGTGTTTTATTTTGTTGATTAACGCCTTACTTGATCATACCAGGACAAAAATGTGTCCTCTTTCTTTCTTCCGTCCGTCCCTCCCTCCCTCCCTTCCTCCCTAGGTATGGATGTGGTTGATGAGGAGGTGAAGCAGGGCAGGCGGGCTCCAGAGGTTTCATTGGCTGCTTGTCGTCGGTCCAGTTCAATCACGTGGCTCCCCTGAAAGCGGCGCTGTTGAATCGAGGAAGCTCATTGGTCAGCAATCCGCGGCCAGCTGGTGGAGTCCAACTGCGGCGTGCTGGCAGACTCCAAAATATCAAGTGAGCAAATAATGTTCAGCTTCATTCTGTATAGGCTCTGTGTTGTTGAATTTGAAGGTTGAGAATTGATGTATGTCACCCAAGTAACCTTCGCGCAGCGTTTCGAGGTTGTTGATCTGCTATTTTTGCTAATTTTTATCCCAAAAAGTTACAATTTTGGACATATGAGGTTTCCACCCGACAGCAACAATATGCACAATATAGTCACTCACACAGTCACACATAGCTAAATCATATCTACATCCTAATACACACTGGGAACCTCTGTTTGTACACGCAAAGCACCTCGACACATGTACCATTCTGCCTTAACACATTCCGCGCCAGAGTTTAATATCATAATGTACTCACCAGTGACAGCGATTTATTCTTGTTTTTTAGTTTTTTTCACGTCGCCACAGACCTCGCTAAATACCTTAACTCATTGAATGCCAGAATTGCCAGAATTATTTCAGAATGATGTTGTCCCAGTGCCAGCGTTTTTTTCACAGTAAAAAAAAGTGCTTAGGAAGCGAGATACAGCCTTTTTCAGTTCTAAGTTAAACAACGAGTGGATGGAGCTGCAAATCTTCAGATGATGATATCTTGGGTTCTGAATATGTTTTACTTTTTTTTTTGACTATTTTTTCAAAAACACGTCAAACACGTCATTGGCACGTTGCGCCATAGCGGTAAAAACACCTGAGACACGTTAATGGCACTCAATGAGTTAAATTGAGTGCCGTTAAACTGCGCGTTAAACTGTTTGTAGACACACAGGGTAGCTGTGTGAGTGGCCCAGAGAAGACCGTTTCAATCGGCGACATTCCATTTTGCGGTAGTCGCGGTTTCTGTTAAACAGCGTTCAGCGAGGAGGAAAAAAAAACTCAGAGATAATGGCGGATTAGGGGGAAGATTTAGAGCGGCGGCGGATGGGAACGAAAATCTCCGGATACAGATATTTCCATGTCCGGGTGTGCTACAATGAAATGTGTCACTGCGAGGGAGGCCTGCAATGAAATGTGTCACTGCGAGGGAGGCCTACAATGAAATGTGTCACTGTGAGGGAGGCCTGCAATGAAATGTGTCACTGCGAGGGAGGCCTACAATGAAATGTGTCACTGTGAGGGAGGCCTACAGTGAAATTTGTCACTGTGAGGGAGGCCTACAATGAAATGTGTCACTGCGAGGGAGGCCTACAATGAAATGTGTCACTGTGAGAGAGGCCTACAATGAAATGTGTCACTGTGAGGGAGGCCTACAATGAAATGTGTCACTGTGAGAGAGGCCTACAATGAAATGTGTCACTGTGAGGGAGGCCTACAATGAAATGTGTCACTGCGAGGGAGGCCTACAATGAAATGTGTCACTGTGAGGGAGGCCTACAATGAAATGTGTCACTGTGAGGGAGGCCTACAATGAAATGTGTCACTGTGAGGGAGGCCTACTCTTTATGAGAACGCAGGCTTATCCTCTCTCTCTGTGAGGCGTGATAATCACTGGTATCTGTTTATTTTTTAAAGCTATCTCAGGAATGCTCCTCCCATATATTTGTGATATGTTGGATCAGAACCCTATAGTACCCACCAGACCCGTTCCAGTGACTTCCTGACGCTCAAGGTTCCATTTACGCACACAGAGCCAGTCAAGGCAGCCTTCTCTGTTAGTGCACCATCTGCCTGGAATGAGCTCCAGAAGTCCCTACAAATCAGATTACTGCCCTCATTGGGTCAATATAGAGCAATGGTTTCCAGCACCTTTGTACCAGACTGTAACTGTTTTATTTAATTTTCCTGTTCTTTTCTTTGAAATGCTGAGTATTTTCTATTCTCTGATTATTGTTTGCCAGACCCAAGGGGTCTGACTTACATGAGGCTTTGTACCTGTTTTCTCCATACATGGGCATGCCCCCCTTTGTCCTTAGGCCCCAGCCATAAAAGTCTGTCCCCCTTTCGTCCATACATGGGCATACACAGGCTGACACGTCATGTGAAGTCCGGCTTATAAAAGTCTATAGACACATGGGCATCTGCCGGATCTGGCAGAACCAGGTCTCCTGGTCTTGTTATTTAATATTGATGTGTGTAAATGTATTCCTGTTGATTATGTTGTATATATCTCGGCTACATTGAAAATGAGGGCTTGCCCTCAACTGTACTCCGAGTTGAAATAAAGGTTATGATGACCTTTATCTTGCTAACGCCATGGGATCAAACAAATACATAGTGGTGAATATTTGTGAATAGTTTCAACGCTCTCTCACACACACACACACACAAGCGTGCACGCACGCGCACACTAAAACTTCTTGGGGGTAGTGCACGTCTGTCAGTCCTCATACAGTACATGCTTCTCCTCAGTGCGTTTACCAAAACGGGGGAGTGAGGAACACGATTTTTTTCCATTTCCCCCCAAATTTGAGCTATTTATTATCACCACAGGCCATGTCACCTGTAGTCATGGTTGCGGTAGCATATGGACAACATTACCGGTCATGTTATTTTATTCCCTCCCACTGTAGGAAGCTTCCATGATTAGATGTGATGTAACACAAACACATGTGAGAAACACAACCGGCATTATGCCAATTATTTCCCCCCCCACACACATTTCTGTGTTGTCACTGCTGTGTGTTGTGTCCTACTGACTCAGTAGAAAATAAAAATGAGCCTGCCTGAAGGTATAAAATGGTGTTATCCAAGGAGATGACTGGAGCCTGAGAGTTGTTGTTGTTGTTGTTGAACACTCGTCTCTCTCTGGCTATAATATGGCGTTCCTGAAGATTCTGAGTGTGGTGGTGGAAAAAGTACACAATTATTTTACTTAAGTAAAAGTATCGATGTAGAAATACTCTGTTACGATTAAAAGTCCGGAATTCAAAATGTACTTTGTAAAAGTACAAAAGTATCGCTATCAAAATTTACCGAAAGTAGAAAATACTCTTTATGCAGAATGTCCCATTTCACAAGTTTTCAAATGTATAACAATCTTTTGAAAATAGCAGATCTACTAGCTCGCCTCGCGACGCATTGTGAGCTTGTAGATCGGCTATTTTCAAATGGCCGAAATGTATTATAGGGCTGAAGTGAGTAATGTATGTTTTGTAATAATATGGTAATCTACAAAGTAACTATAATTAACGTTCTCAAATAAATGTAGTGAAGTAAAATATTTGGATCTGAGATGTAGTGGAGTAGAAGTAAAAACTAAGTATTGTAAATTGGATATACTCAAGTGAAGTACAAATACCCAAATATTGTACTCAAGTACAGTACTTAAGTAAATGTACTTAGTTACTTTCCACTACTGATATAGTGTTCTGTAGTTGTTGTTGCACGTTCCTGAAGACTCAAAGCCCATGTGTAGTGTTCTGCTGCAGTGAGAACTGAGAACACATCCATCGCAGTAAGGACAAGAAAGATGCTTTTCATGCTGCGAGAGAGAGGCTGTTTGCACACACGTCCTTTGAAAGAAGTCTAGGAGGGTTTTTTTTTTGTTCCCCCTTCCCCTTTTATATATAGGGGATATATCCGCTTTTAGCTCTTTCTTCTTTCTTTCAATTTCTTTTTTCTTTTCGCACTATTCCAGGAGTAGACAGTGTAAGCGCAGGATGCTGGAGGACTGACAATGTGATGTTCTTCTAACTGTTGGCCTTGTTCCTTTAACCCATTAAGACCGGGAACGCGTCTGTGTCATTTTAAGATTTCTTTGGGCTATTAAAAAATAGCAGATCTACAAGCTCATAGTGCCACGCTATATATTTTTTTAATTGTGATTTATTTTTGCAAATCTTTGAATTTATTCACCTGTTTCCTAGGCTGTGTGTTCCACTTCCTGTCGATTTGATCCAATGAAATCCAATGAAACTGGTCAGATAACCATTGATATCCAATTAAATCGACAGGAAGTGGAAAACACACAGCCCAGGAAACGGGTGAATATATTTTTTTAAGGGGAACATTTTTTACTCTGCTTCTGGGGGTCCCTGGAAGGCTGGAACAACATATTTTACGATGGGGGTCCGATGCCAAATACATACAATTTTGGAAGTCCTTGACATGAAAAGGTTTTTTCAAAAAACTGTTAGGATTTGAAAGACATTTGTAAAATCCTCAGAAGCAAAGATTTGAGTTACAAATGATTCTTTAAATATATATGTATATTAAAAAATGGGCACACATTTTCACGATTTTTCAAAAATAGCAGATCTACAAGCTCGTAGCACGGCATGATCTTGTATATCTGCTATTTTTAGAAATCTAAAAATGACACACAGATGCGTTCCCGGTCTTAAAGGGTTAAATCGCTGGTTCAAAGGGTGTTTCATTTGCAGGCTTTGCAGAATGCCTTATGTTGAAAGATTTGAGTAATTGTCATATGCGCGCACACACACACACACACACACACACACACACACACACACACACACACACACACACACACACACACACACACACACACACACACACACACACGTGTGCGCACCGTATATTTTTAAATGTGTTATTTGTCTACCTTTGCATACTGCACGAGGCCCCAATTATGCCTTTTGCATAATGCATGTAATGCATATGTCCCATCCATCGCAACCATCATCACTACATCTATTGTATCGTGTAAAAATGCATATGCTATTTTCCATATGGCTGCCGCAGATGAGCTCACTGTTGTTGATTGTTAATACTAATGCCAATCACGACCCTATAGAATAGATATATATCCCCTGATCCTAAAAGCCTGGGATGAAACGGGAAACGCATGGAGTTTGAGAGTAATTCTGTAGAGCCCCTTTTCTTCTCCTCTGCTTTCAAAGCAAAATGTTCTAAAGTGTTTTTGCATTGAAAGGGAGGCTTTACAGAGAGTTCTGCACTGAATTGATTTGGTTGAATTGACATGCCGGACGTTTTTCCTTCCACCAAAAACCACCCGTTAGTCTTTAGGGTCTATTTATATAAGCTCCAGTGTGACAGACAACAAAACAAATACCGCTCTGTCCAGGCCCTTCTTTTCCACCCGGACTTAACCCTTTGAGACCGGGAACGCATCTGTGTCATTTTAAGATTTCTTTGGCTATTTAGAAATAGCAGATCTACAAGCTCATAGCGCAGCACCGGGTGCCGCGCTATGAGCTTGTAGATCTTCTATTTTTGAAAAATCGTGAACATTTTTGCAAATCTTTGAATATATATGTATTTTTAAAGCGAACATTTTTTAACTCATTTTTGCTTCTGGGGGTCCCTGGAACATTATTCTTTTAGATGGGGGGTCCGTGGCCAAATACATATAATGTTGGATGGTCCTTGGTATGAAAAAAGTTTGAGAACCACTGGTATAGCAACATAACGCTTTTCAGAAAATCTTTGCTTTAAAAAAAATATATATATACATTAAAAGATTTGCACAAATGTTCACGAATTCTCAAAAAATAGCAGATCTACAAGCTCGTAGCGCGGCACTCGGTGCCGCGCTACGAGCTTGTATATCTGATATTTTGAATAGCCCAAATAAATCTTAAAATGACACAGATGCGTTCCCGGTCCTAATGGGTTAATTGGATGGATGTACAAAATATCTTGTAGCAATCAATGGCCATCTATTGATCCCCTGCAGTGCTTTTATTTCAGGCATAGGCATGGATGCACTCGAAAAGTGGGTGATTGTGAGCATGGTGGAGCGGAGGAAAACGGGGGGGGGGTATTGAGTTCTCTGGTAGTTTGACCTCCGTTTCTCCTGACCTCATTGTTGATTCGTTGACCACGGTCTTTGTTTGGTGAGACAAACAATGCATGTCCTTGAATACTATACCATTGCATGGCATAGATTACTGTGTGGCTTTGTACAGCACTTATACACCATGATAGAAATGATTAGGCGTCTATAAACGGATTGTCTTTGGATAGGCTATCGGAGTTTCTCTATATTAACCCATTGAATCCGGGAGCGTGCATGTCTGTCGTTTGAGATTTCTTTGGCTATTAGAAAATAGCAGATCTACAAGCTCGTAGCGCGGCACCGAGTGCCGCGCTACGAGCTTGTAGATCTGCTATTTTTGAAAAATCGTGAAAATGTGTGCAAATCTTTGAAATATACTTACTTATTAAAGTGAACATTTGTAAAATATTTTTGTTCCAGGGACGCCGAGAAGCAAAGATTTGAGAAATGTTTGCTTTAAAAAATATATACTCAAAGATTTGCACAACTTTTCACGATTTTTCAAAAAATAGCAGATCTACTTGTATATCTGCTATTTTTGAATAGCCAAAGAAATCAAAAATGCCAGAGCTGTGTGTTCCCGGATTGAATGGGTTAACTGCCATTGTGTTTCTTTTATACACACACACACACACACACACACACACACACACACACACACACACACACACACACACACACACACTAGCTAATACTCCAAATAAACAATATAGCTATATTGTATACATCGCTCTCTGGTATAATGCTGGTTGACGCAGCAAAAGACCAACGTTTTCATGATGGCAAAAAATCCGTTCAACAATAAGACAACAAACTGCGTCCTGGCTCTAACCAAACCCCAAGGTAGCTCACGCACCGCATGGCCCCCCCGAAACAATTACATGAAGAAAAAGCATGTACATTCTGTAATTGAAAATGCGTTATTACACCAACATCGAACCAACCATTCCAAATAGAAGCTGTAGCGAACACGAACCAATCTAAAAAGGCTGAGATATCAGATTAGCACCATGACTAGAGGAGGGTGCATGGTGAAACCACCATGAAATTAGATTTCAGTCGGGCAGCTCCCGGTGAAATTGACTGGCTTTTGACACCCAGGCTTGAGTCAGCGTCTCTCCTCCGTCCCTCGATTTTGGTCGTCTGCCATTCACCCCTATGTGCTGTGTTACATGTATTTTCTTGAGCCACTTAGACTCTTGTGTGGGCCTTTTAACCCATTAAGACCGGGAACGCATCTGTAATTTTAAGATTTCTTTGGCTTTTTCAAAAATAGCAGATCTACAAGCTCATATATAGCGAGTGCTGCACTATGAGCTTGTGGCTCTGCTATTCTTTTATTAAATTGTGAAAATGTGTGCAAATCTTTGAATATATGTTTTTTTAAAGCAAACATTTTAAACTCTGTTACAACTTCTGGGGGGTGGGGGGTGGGGGAGGGGTCCCTGGAACAAAATATTTTGAGATGGGGGTCCACGGCCAAATACTTATCATTTTGGGTGGTCCTTGACATGAAAAAAGATTGAGAAAATCCGATTATAGCAAAAAATTATTTTGCTTTAAAAAAAAATATATATATATATATATATATATTCAAAGATTTGCACAAAAGTTCACGATTTTTCGAAAATAGCAGATCTACAAGCTCATAGCGCGGCACTCGGTGCCGCGCTATGAGCTTGTAGATCTGCTATTTTTGAATAGCCAAGGAAATCAAAAAATTACACACAGATGCGTTCCCGGTCTTAAAGGGTTAAACTATCTTGTAAAGAGAAACTAAGATATATATTTATATATATATATAACGTCAAGAGTCTCTACATTGGACTCTCTCTTACTGTCAGCCTTGTGATGCGAGGCGCTTGCAGAATGTGTCACTCTAGCGCGGTCGGACTTGAAATATAGAACTTGAAACTTTGCCACTCTGGCATTTGAGTAACAGGCGTGTGGATATGCATGGCCTACCCTTTGAGGAAAGCAATGCAGCAAATGTCACCGCATTCACTTGCCCCACATCCTAGACGACACAAACATCCTTCTGGTAATAGGCACAGCGGTTGTTAAAAATAAACGCGTCTGGTATATTGTCATGTTTTAGCCATGTGAACATACCGAAATGTCAAACGTCCCTTTCTCATTAACTCGTTTGGAGAAAACAAAAAAAAAAGGCGAGAGCAACGTGATATTACGCGCAAATAACAAAATTGATTGATGGATCCATACAGGCATCATTAACCCATTAAGACCGGGTACGCGTCTGTGTCATTTTTAGAGGTCTTTGGCTACTCAAGAATAGCAGATCTACAAGCAAATACATGTAATTTTGGGGGTCCTTCACATGAAAACGTTTGAGAACCACTGATTATGAGCTTGTAGATCTGCTTTTTTTTTTTTTTTTAATTGGTGCAAATCTTTGAACATATATTTATTTATTACTTTTTTAAGCGAACATTTTTAACTCAAATCTTTGCTTCTGGGGGATTCTACAATGTCTTCTAAATCCTAACAGGTTTATATTTTTTTTACAATTTTTAAACGTATCTTACTATATACATATCAGCGGTTCTCAAACTTCTTTCAAGGACATCCCAAAATCATGTATTTGGCCCGCGGACCCCCACCTGAAAATATTTTGTTCCATTGACCCCCCCAGAAGCAAAGATTTTAGTTAAAATGTGTACAGCACATCATGTATATATGATACATATATATTCAAAGATTTTCACACATTTTCACGACTTTGAATAGCCCAAATAAATCTTAAAATGACACACAAGATGCGTTCCCGGTCTCAGTGGGTTAAATCTTCCAGTAATTCGGCGTGGCCCCACTTCAGCCAAGGTGAATTGGTTTTCCAATAACAGCGGTCCCATGTTGGGTAGATTACAGGACAACGCTCCATGCAAAGCTTTCATTACTGTGTAGGTATGATGGCCACGGCTCAATAACGGGTGCATGACCTGCACAGTATAAGTAATGAGCATTCTGTGCTCTATATAAAAGCACTGTCCCTAGAGGGTAAATATACTGTATACTGTATATACCATGGATTATGTTGCTGTTGGCTTAGAAACCTTGTATGTCCATGTTTCAATTTGTTATCAGTGGTGGAAAAAAGTACTCAAATGTTTTACTTACTGTAAGTTAAAGTATCAATACTGCAATTTAGAAGTACTCTGTTACAAGAAAAAGTCCGGTATAAATAAATTGTAAAAATACAAAAGTAGTGGTATCAAAATGTAGTTAAAGTACCAAAAGTGAAAGTACTAAAATGTTTGAAAATAGCAGATCTACAAGCTCGCAACGGCTAAAGTGGTTAATGTGTGTTTTATAACGTAATCATTTATATCTGCAAAGTAACTAGTAACTAAAGTTCAAATAATTGTAGTGGAGTAAAAGTACAATATTTGCGTCTGAGATGTAGTGGAGTAGAAGTAAAAGTATTGGAAATTGGAAATACTCAAGTTTACTCACAATTGTACTTAAGGACAGTATTTAAGTAAATGTACTTAGTTACTTTCCACCACTGTCAGTCGCCACGACTGATTTCAGTCATTTGGATTCCATAGAAGCCAGCATGTCTTCTATGTTGGCCAAAATAGCCGATCTACAAGCTCTCAATGCGTCCGCGACGCGTCGATTGGATATTTTCTCTCAGATATTTCATATGAAAGCACAGGTTAAAGGCTCAATCTGTGATTTCTTCACCCGGTTGACAGCTGGAGCAATATTGGTAAATCATCATAATTAGGACTTGGCCATACACAGATTTTCAGTCGTGAGATTTAGCTTGAATCCATTTTATTTGTAAATCATTGACCTTACTTTGTCAAACTAGAGTGTCATACAAGAGCAGCAATGTGGCGGCTTTATCCGCTATTTTTGAAAAGGTTTGAAAGTGAAAGTGGCGATGAGTGTGTCTGTGTGGGTTTTAAAAATTAACCACTGAAAAGTATTAACAAGTGAGCGTAATAATAACCACATTATATCCAGTGGTGGAAAAATTACAAAAATGTTGTACTTAAGTAAAAGTATCAATACTACAATGTAGAAATTCTCTGTTACAAGTAAACGTCCGGAATAAAACATTTACTTGAGTAAAACTACAAAAGTATTGGGATTGAAACATACTTAAAGTACTGAAGTACTCAGTATGCAGAATGTCCCATTTCAAGTTTCCTTAATGTATAAAAATATTTTGAAAATAGCAGATCTACAAGCTCACAACGTTGTGAGCTTGTAGATTTGCTATTTTCAAATAGCCAAAATGTATATTTAGCAATAATAATCTAAATCTACAAAGTAACTAGTAACTAAAGCTTTAATATAATTGTAGTGGAGTAAAGTACAATAGTTGCCTCTGAGATATAGTGGAGTAGTAGTAAAAGTACTGAAAATTGTAAATACTCCAGTAAAGTAAAAAAAAAATACCTCAAAGTTGTACTTAAGTATAGTACTTGATAAGTAACTGTTTTTGGACGTACAAGGTTTCCGCCCGATAGCGACCGATATTGTGGCGAGACCGTCTCCCATAGTAACCAAGACGCATGGATGCCATTAAATAAGCTTTGACCTCAGGACCTCACAGGAAAGGCAGCGAGCAGGACGAGCCTGTCCAGGCCATTAGAACCGGAACTTTAACAGCGTTTTGAGAAACATTATTCTTGGGAAATGTTCTACTAAGCAGCAGCATAATGATACCACCGTACCTTCAGTGGTATGTGTTTCACGGTAATGCAAAAAGATATGCCCGTGTTATCCTGGAAACCAGATCGTTATCGCGGTGAATATGACGACTGCTTGTAAAGTGGAAGTTTTGCTTTTCAAAACTCTACGCTTACAGAGATCCCGGTGAAAGAAAATCAAATCGTAGTTGATTTAATAATCATCAATATAATAATGTTAGAGTTGCTTAAATACATTAATGTAATTATATACAAGTGATCGTTGCCTTTGTTATTCCACGGTAACTGGGGCAATCGTCAAGCGTACATTAATTGGCCGCGCGCACCGGTGCCAACGTACATAAACTTAAATCACTTACACACCCCACAGGCTATGCTGCCAAAATGCAAATGAGAAGTAACAGTATAGAGTTCTGCTTATGATGTAGGGGCCCATTAATTTGCTACTTAACCCATTCCTACCGGGAACGCATCTGTGTAACCACTTTATCAATATTTTACACGTGGGGGGGATCGGCGGCCAAATACATATAATTTTGGGAGTCTTTGACATGAAAAAGTTTGAGAACCATTGATATTATAGCAACATATGTTTTTTTAAAAACTGTTAGGATTTAGTAGACATTAGAATCCCCAGAAGCAAAGATTTGAGTTACAAATGTTTGTTCAAAAAAGATATATATTCAAAGATTTGCACAATATTGTTGTTGTTGTTGTTTTTTTAATAGCAGATCTACTGTACAAGCTCGTAGCGTGGCACTCGGTGCCGCGCAACAAGCTTGTAGATCTGCAATTTTTAAATGGCCAAAGAAATAAAAAAATGACACAGATTCGTTCCCGGTCTAAATGGGTTAATATCAAGCATGCTATCTGAGACTTGGCAAGAGAATGTGGTTGGGGGGGGGGGGGGGTTGGTTGGGGTGGGTGGGGGTTGGGCGACGGTGGCTATAAACAAAGAGTAAACAAAATCAACCAATTTCATGCGCTTTGGAAGGAGGAATCAGATTTCACACTGACTGCCTGACGCCTTTAGTCTCACCGTGGATATCTAAAATTAATTTGTTAGACCTTCTACCACACTGCGGTGCTGCTTTTTTGCGTCTGCGAGAACGGGGGGAGATGTGGAACTTTCAATGTTTTATCCATATCGCTAGCCATTAGCGCCCCGCCATGCGGAAAAGTAATCAGGCTCGTAACGCGTTTCTTGTTTTTGTTTTGACAAAAGGACTCATTGTCTGTGTCGGCTCAACCCCCCCCCCCCCCCCCGTATGCTGTGTTTACATGTTCCATTTCAGAGTCAAACGGCATCCCCCCGTTAACCCATATAAGACCGGGAACGCATCTACAAGCTCATATGACCTATGAGCTTGTAGATCTGCTATTTTTTGGAAAAAATCGTGAAAATGGATACGAATCTTTGAATATACTGTATATTTTAAGTTAACATTTTTAACTAAAATCTTTGCTTCTGGGGGGTCCCTGGAACAACATATTTGGAGATGGTGGTCCGCGGACAAATACATATCATTTTGGGGGTCCTTGACATAACAAAAAGTTTGAGGACCACCGATATAGATGGAAACATACGTTTTTTCAAAAACCTGTTAGGATTCAGAAGACATTCGTAGAATCCCCCAGAAGCAAAGATTTGAGTTACAAATATTCGCTTTAAAAAACATATATACAAAAAGATGTGCACACATTTACACAACATTTCAAAAATAGCAGATCCACAAGCTCATAGCGCAGCACTCGGTGCCGCGCTATGAGCTTGTAGATCTGCTATTTTTGAATAGCCAAAGAAATAAAAAAAATAAAAAATGACACAGATGCGTTCCCGGTCTTAATGGGTTAAAAAAAAAAGAAAGGTCTTGATTTTACCCATGATTACATTACGTTCATCTCTGTTGGCTTTCGGGGAGAGAAGAGAGAGAGAGAGAGAGAGAGAGAGAGAGAGAGAGAGAGAGAGAGAGAGAGAGAGAGAGAGAGAGAGAGAGAGAGAGAGAGAGAGAGAGAGAGAGAGAGAGAGAGAGAGAGAGAGAGAGAGAGAGAGAGAGAGAGAGAGAGAGAGAGAGAGAGAGAGAGAGAGAGAGAGAGAGCTAGCTCGTAAATAGATTGTAAATGCAGCAACGCAAAGTGCAGTAAATGATGATGTCCTTTGCGAATTGAAACAGGTAATGTGTTTACAAATATACTGAAACCAATCTTACTCCAGGGTAAGTGTTGGATAATGAAACTGTTTTGTTTCGACGTGTCGTCTGGTGCCGCACTGATTGCATGCCCGGCGGGCGACGGCGGGAGAAGTACTCCCAAATGTTCTTTTACTCGAGTAAAAAGTAGCGACGCCACGGATACATGTGGAGATACTCTGTCCACAAGTAAAAGTTCTGAGTTAAACGTTTTACTTAAAGGAGACACACCATGAATTTAAAAAAAAAAAAATGATATTTAATATCATATGGTGTATGTCCCTCAAACCATTTTCAAAAGGTTTGAGCCTAAATCAAGCCTCAGATATACTCATTCCAACTAACTTCTCTCTGGCTTATAAAGCACTTTCAGCTGCGATACCAAAACGTCCTGTTGGGCAGAGGGGTGCTACTGAGCAATTATTCTGTCAAAATACATGGGCAGAATGTTTCGTGATGTAAGCAAACATTGCCATCTGAGATGGCCTGTTCTCAGACACCGCCCATTCTGAAAATCTCTGAAATGAGAATGAATGACTGAATGTTAAAAAAAAAAAATGTTTGGGGGTACAAAAGACACTGGGGGAGCCCAAAAAATACAAAAAAAAAATAAAAAAAGTGAAATTCATGTGTGTCTCCTTTAAGCGAAAGTACAAAGGTTTTGTCATCAAAATATATTTACAGTAAAAGTACAATTTCTTTTCACAATCTGTCAAAACTTTTATCTACAAGCTCAGAATGCATCGTGTTGTTGTGTGCTTGTAGATCGGCTATTTTCAAAGTGTAAATTGGACCACAATGGAAACAAGTCCCCAGGACTTTTCGTTGTGTTAGCCTTTTAGCCCTTAATGTCTTACTGTACCACGTGCTGTTTAAGTATTCAATCAATTCATTAATTAAGGCTTTAATCACTCTTGATTCTCTTAAGCTGCGGTGTCAGTCCAAACCGACGGCACAGATGCGGTGGTGGAAAAAGTACTCAAATGTTTTACTTAAGTAAAAGTATCGATACTGCAATTAGAAGTGCTCTGTTACAAGGTAAGAGTACGGACTTCTAAATTGACTTGAGTAAAAGTACAAAAGTATTGGTATCAAAATGGTACTTAAAGTACTATAAGTAAAAGTGCTAAATGTTTGAAAATAGCAGATCTGCAAGCTCACAACGCGTCGCAGCGCGACGCGTTGTGGCTTGTAGATCTGCTATTTTCAAATAGCCTAGCTAGAAACAGGGCTGAAGTGGTTAATGTATGTTTTATAATGGAATGATTTAAATCTGCAAAGTAACTTGTAACTAAAGTTTCCAAATAATTGTAGTGGAGTAAAAGTACAACATTTGAGATGATAGTGGAGTGGAAGTAAAAGTACAGAAAATTGAAAAATACCTCAAAACTCTACTTAGGTACAGTACTTGAGTAAATGTACTTAGTTACTTTACACCACTGCACAGATGCAGCGTTACATAACTTGCCGAGATCATCATCCAATTGAATCGTTCACTAACACCATCACCAACCAGAGGCTTGATGGTAACTGATGCGTCGATGATGAGCAGAGTGCAGCGCGCACAAAATGAACGCAGCAACAGGAGGCCAGAGAGGATGAGAGGTATATGTCAGACTGTCTAATAACCCATTAAGACCTGAGGCTGATTCTAGACCTGAGGCCGATTCTACAAAACGTCTTCTAAATCCTAAAAGTTTTCTGAAAAATCACACCCAGTGTGAAGAGAGTGGTGCCTTTGAAATATTGTAACTGGTTGCATCCTTGTGTTGCAATCAGCTGCAGCTGTTGAGGCTGTGCTCAAACGGACGGACGGACAGACGGACCCACACACACGGTCAAGTGTCTGGCACCATTCAAAAAACAATAATAATAAACTTTATTTGAATAGCACCTTTCATGACATGAAATGCAGCTCAAAGCGATTTACAGAGCAAGAATAAAGCACAAGTACTTTACAGAAAAAGTAATGATAATAATAATAAACAATTTAATAAGTTGCTCAAACTTTTACATGTCAAAATTATATATATTTGGCCGCGGACCCCCATCTGATTTTTTTTTGCTCCAGGGACCCCCAGAAGGAAAGATTTTTTTTACAAATGTTTGCAAATATACTCGGAGGATTTTCACATTTTCACGATTTTTCCAAAAATAGCAGATCTACAAGCTCATGGCGCGTCACGAAGTGACGCGCTATGAGCTTGTAGATCTGCTATTTTTTTTTAAATCGTGTCAGACACACTCATATATACACTGTATCTATAGCTCAAAATCTCAAATGACACAGATGCTCTCCCGGTTTGAAGGGGATAATCCAACACATCTCTCCTCCGGGGCAAATAGACGGGGAGAGGAGATGGAGTGCTCAGCTGTTAGAGAGCGTTCCTACGACCCTGTGTCTGCAAAATCATTGAAGGGAGGAAGATGTTTCTCGCCGAGTCCTCCTCCCTCCCGATTGGCTCGGTTCGGTAGATCGATGGCGAACCCTTCTCTCTCACTGCGTGTGGGGTGAGAGAAGAGAAGGTGGGGGTGGGGGGGCCCTGAGGTGTTTGCTATAGCTTGGTGGTCCCGGGGGGGATCAGATCAATGACACACAGCTAGCAAACACAACATGTACTGATTCATATGGGGGGGGGCGACCTCTGACGACCTCATGTGTTGCACTGGGGTGTTCACCGGCGTTGCCAGGTTTTGCGAGAGAAACGAGCAACCGGGTCTGTGAAAAACAAGCCCAAAAGAAGCGACTATTAGTAGGCCACATATAGAGCACGTATTGGCTATTTGAAAATAGCCGATGTGAGCTTGTAGATCTGCTATAAAGAAAATTTAAAAAAGGGAAAAGTTTTGAATATTTTTGAAAGATTTTAACAACACAAATCTTGTAGGTCCTTGGTACCAAATAATACATCTGGGCGTCCTTGACTTGAAAATGTTCGAGAACCACTGGTTTAAACAACATTAGGAAACAAGCCCAAATAAACAACCACACTTTAGAAACAAGCCCTGAACATTGCCTGTTTAGCATTAGTGTCTTACTGTACCACGTCCTATTTACATTTCTGACTAATAAAGTATTCAATCGATCAAAAAACAGTTCTGTCAGGACAACTCATGAATGTATAAAATATATTTTTATTGAATATATTGAATATATATTATATTGAATACAAAAAGCGCGAAAACGCCCATTTATATGAAGATGGGTTGAAAATGGGTGAATGCCCCTTTAAGCCCAGTTTATGCTTCATCATTATGACGGTGTTGTGGACCTAAAATAGCCCCGTTCCACAGGCTCACAACGCCTTGCATCCGTGACGCGTTTTCAGCTTGTAAATAAATGGGCTATTTTCAGTGCGCACCACCGTCGTACCGTGAAGTATAACTCAGTCTTAATTGGGTTGTCACAACATATTATGGCCCTGTGGTGGTGGAGGGTGTCCTTTGGGACGTTTGCATTAAAGATTGCGTTTGCCACGGGCTTATGTCCAACTAACGATCATTGGGTATTATTGTTATACATCCTGTTTAGTTTTGTTCCAAAAACTGTGCATTTATGTATTAACCCTTACAGACCGAGAACGCATCTGTGTCATTTTTTTATTTGAGCTAAAAAGCATTATTTTACATTTTAGCTATTCAAAAATAGCAGATATACAAGCTCATAGCGTGGCACCGCACTATGAGCTTGTATATCTGCTATTTTTGAAAAATCTTGAACATTTGTGCAAATCTTTTAATATATTGTTTTAAAGTGAACATTTTTAACTCAAATCTTTGCTTTTGGGGGGTCCTTGGAACTAAATATTTTTAGATGGGGGTCCGCGACCAAATACATATCATTTTGGGGGTCCTTCACATGAAAAAGTTTGAGAACCACTGATGGTAGAAACATATGTTTTTTTTTAAATTCAGAATACTGTTGGGATTTAGAAGACATTTGTAGAATCGGCTTCAGTCTAAATGGGTTAAAAAGCTGTACCTTTTGAGGACACATCCAACAGCTCATAAAAAAAACCAATCTGGATTTCGTCCCTGCTCACTAGTAGTTTTCTCACCAAAGCACTTCTCTCTCTCTGCCCGTTTGTGTCCTTTGCCAAATGGAAAAAATCAACTTGACACATTCTCTGCCAGGTATTAATTAATTAATTCATCCACCTCTGCCAGCGTGTTTACCTTATTTTGACAATCCACTGCAGAGCCAACGGAAGCCACGTTGTGGACGCGGATGTAAACAAAGGCTGTCTGGGGGGGAAGGGGAGGGTCTCGTCTATCCACTGGAACAAAAACATGTTTTACCGCGATCGGCCATTCTGTTGTAATCGGCATTTATAGAAATGCGTTTCCTCTAAAAACGGTGCGCATTTCAAAATAAGAGTCTATGTTATCTATTTGGAAATGTATAATGTGATCAGTCCAACACATGTTTTAGTTTTAAATCGGAACTACTGGAAATAGAAGTAGCCTCGTTGAAAGTGAAACCACTTCACACTATTGGGGGAAAAAATCAACTGCAACGTAGATTTTTAGTGGGCAACCCACAGCTGGCTATGGGCCAAATACATAATCAATTTGGGGGTCCTTGACATGAAGAAGTTTGAGAAGCACTGCTAATAGGGTTCATGCTTGGGGAAATGCACTCGCAACCACCGTGTTGAACTACTTAAGAGGTAAGAGGAGGTTGCTGTGTGGTTCCTCTTGGCCAGGACACAGGACACCTTATACATCACAGATGAAAGGTCTGTTGCCCTGAGAGAGAGCAAAGCAATATTAATGCGGGCCGTTATGATCATTGTACTGTGCAAAAACAATCAGATGCAGGCCATGGAGAGAGAGGCTTAAAGAACCGCTGAGATGAACTGAAGAAAATTACCATGCCTGTTATTGTCTTCCATCTTCTCTCTCTGTGTTTCTAAATGGATTTATAGGGGCCAGTGAGTGGAGAATATATGCCTGGCCCTGTTATTTATCCCAGTTATAGATACCGTCCTGGGGGTTCAACGCGGTCAGCGCACCTCCCTCCCTCCCTCCCTCCCTCTCTGCCAGCTAGCTCTGCTCTCCTTTACCTTTCACCATCATTGTCACTCCCCGACCACCACCACACCGATGGCGGGCAGGGTTGCCATGTCTGCTTATTATTTGGGCTTGTTTTTTTTTCTGTAAAGTCACTTCGATATTGGTTCGTTGCGGGTTTATTTCTAAAGTGTAGTTGCTTATGTTGGGCTTGTTTCCTTATGTTATTTAAACCAGTGGTTCTACTCAAACATTTTCATGTCTCAATGAATATGTATTCGTCCACGAACCCCCCCTATCTAAAAGTATTATGTGACCCCTCTACCAGATTTGTGTTTCAAAAAATATTCAAAATGTTTCACTTTTTTTTAAAATAGTAGATCAACAAGCTCAGTTGTGAGCTTGTGGATCACTATTTTCAAATATCCGATCGCTCATGTGGCCTATTATAGTCGCTCCTTTTTTTGGGGTAGTTTTCACAGAC
This sequence comes from Gymnoscopelus microlampas, assembly GCF_963454915.1. NCBI lineage: Eukaryota > Metazoa > Chordata > Actinopteri > Myctophiformes > Myctophidae > Gymnoscopelus > Gymnoscopelus microlampas. The sequence continues at coordinate 42,966,622 of NC_139954.1, read as the reverse complement.
CTGGTTGCTTATTTATCTTGCAAAACATGGCAACACTGAATGGAGGGCCGGGCGGCACGGGCAAAAAAAATACATTTCCATTTCAGTGATTAGTGCAGCACCTTGTTTTTTTGCTGAAAGCCCCCCTCCCCTCCCCCCGCAGAGCGGCCCCTCCCCTCCCAGAGGGTGTCTTCTACAAGGTCAGAGACGCGCGACCAAAAAAAAAAAAAAAAGAAGCAGCACGCTGGGAGAAGAGCAAACAACGCGGCGGTAATTGATTTAACCGCGGTTGTGTGAGGTTCAGACATGGCTTACTGAGCCGCAGATTTATTGCCTTATCTTCACTTTTTTTTTTTTTCTCCACTGATTAAAGTCAGCGGCCAACAAAGGAAGAAAATCATCATAAAGGATGTTATGTTAATGGTCGTTTGCGCGGAGATGTGGGCCGTTATCAGCTCCCTTATACCTGTGAAATACAGATGTGCGTTTAACTCAGAGTGTAAATGTAACCATTTTACATTTGTACACTCTCAGAGTTAGACATACTCTCAGAGTTAAAGACATACTCTCAGAGTTAAAGACATACTCTCAGAGTTAAAGAACATACTCTCAGAGTTAAAGACATACTCTCAGAGTTAAAGACATACTCTCAGAGTTAAAGACATAGTATGTACTGCTTGTCAGAATTAACTTGTTAAAGGTTTCATGACATTCAGTTTTACCACACATTAAAAGTCTTTGTCATGGTCCTTCAAACGTGTATAAAAAGTTTTAACAAAAAAATCCACTCCAGTGATCCATGACAGGTGTTTTTCTCTCACATTTCTAAAGCCTTTTCAACTTCAATGAAAAAAGAAATATTTGCCTGCGGGTGTCGCTGTTGAGGGATTTTGTTGCCTGTCAATCATCGCCTCTGCTCGCCTCTGCTCCGCCCCCCAAACATATTTTCAAATGGCCAAAATGTATATAGGGCTGAAGTGGTTAATGCATGTTTTATAGTAAAAATAAAAATCTACAAAGTAACTAGTAACTAAAGTTTTCAAATAATTGTAGTGGAGTAAAAGTACAATATTTGCTCTGAGATGTAGTGGAGTAGAAGTAAAAAATATTGAAATTTGGAAATGCTCCAGTAAAGTAAAGTACCTCAAAACTGTACTTAAGTACAGTGCTTGAGTAAAAGTACTTAGTTACTTTACACCACTGGTAGCAAATCTACACGCTCCGAGCTTGTTGTAGATCTGCTACTTTTGATGCTTTCGCGTGACGCTGTAGTATGATCACGTAGGGCATTAATTTACGAAAAACACAACAAGTTAGAATATGGAGATAAGAGGTTTCTGCCTGACGGCAACGATATCAAATGAACACTCAGGGTTTTATAGCGTGTAGGTGAGAGCAACATGGACACATGGACCAGCAGCACAGTCAGCACTGCAGCATACTAAGTGATCACGCTTCACATGTAAACATACACATGTATGTTTACAGACATGTATTGTGTGCACTGTAGGTAGACGTGCACACACATACTGTAGAAACACACCTGCACGCACACACGCACACATAGAGATATTGTATGTAAGGTACCACCTAGGACAAAAAAACAACTCCCCGCAACACACACACACACACACACACACACACACACACACACACACACACACACACACACACACACCCTCTGTTTGATTTCCCCCACGGCTGAACACACACACACACACACATTCTGGCAGATTCACTCGGTAAAGGTGGCAACTGGCCGACAGAAAGAACCGTGGGGGAACGCTGGTGGCTGTATACAGAAGCTGTTGTAGCCACCACACACACACACACACACACACACACACACACACACACACACACACACACACACACACACAGAGCACATATGCTGTGATCTTTGCTTTGGTTCCCCGTGTTTTCTCCTCCCACCTAGTCTGTGTAGTAGACATGACTGTGTGTATTGGCATTTCTCCCCCCCCACCCCCCACCCCCCAGGACCAAACCAAGCGTCATAGATTTCCAGTCGTCTGGTATTAGCCTCTTGACTCCCGCCCGCGTCTTAGAGAGCCCCCCCCCCCCCCCCCCCAACCGTGACACCCTGCGCCTCACCCCCCCCCCCTCCCCGCCCCGCCCGTTTGCTCACTATACCCGTTCACGCTTATCTGAGCAGAGAGAGAGAGAGAGAGAGAGAGAGAGAGAGAGAGAGAGAGAGAGAGAGAGAGAGAGAGAGAGAGAGAGAGAGAGAGAGAGAGAGAGAGAGAGAGAGAGAGAGAGAGAGAGAGAGAGAGAGAGAGAGAGAGAGAGAGAGAGAGAGAGAGAGAGAGAGAGAGAGAGAGAGAGAAGGGTGGAAGAAGGGGATGGATGAAGGGGAATCCGGGGGCAGCAGACAGAATAAACGATAAGGAGAGTGGGGAGGAGTGGCGGAGATTAAGGACAGAAGACGACGGGGAGAGAGTAGGTGGCGAGGCGAGGGCGAGCGAGGAGGAGGAGGAGGGAAGGAGAGGTGAGGCAGAGGGGAGGAGGAGCAGTGGTGAAGTACTCTGATGTTACCAATACCAACAAATGTTGTTGCTGTCGGACAGAAACCTCTTATCTCCATATTTTTAAAGTTTTTTTTTTTTTTTTGTAAATCACACCCTACTTTCAGGGTTCCCCAATTACTTTTCCCCAAGGGCCAAATTCTGTCTTGGGTACCAAGCCGAGGGCCAGGGACATTGTAAAATTGTGTTTTTGTATTAGTTTTTTTTTATTTGAAATTTTAATTTGACACTTTGTTATTTTAGGCCTGGGATTCTTAAATCCTGTGTTGAGGGTCACACAAGCAAAAAGTCCACTCTGGAAACAAAATAAGTCTGCTTGAAAAGTAATACAGATTAACAGCAGCCAGTTGTACATACTGAACATCTAAATATGTCCAGAATCAACAATTTACTTACAGATGTGTTAGTCTGCTTGAACAGTAATACAGATGTTTTTTTCGTTTTTTTTAAGGAGTCGTCACGGGCCGGACTGTTGCCTCTCACGGGCCGCCAAATGGCCCACGGGCCGCCTATTGGGAAACCCTGCCCTACTTGATCATACTACAGCGTCACACAAAAGCATCAAAGGTAGCAGATCTACAAGTTTTTTTTGTTTACAATATTTGAATCCTGAAAGTAAATGGAGTGTATTCAAAATTTGACTTGAGTAAAAACAATACAAAAGTATTGGCCTCAAAGTATACAAGTTGTACAAGTTCAACAATTCACCGTGTGAGCTCATAGATCGGCCTTTAATTTAAAATGTCTAGTATCTAGTATGATGTCTAGTATCTAGTAACTAAAACATAAAACGACTAAATAATTGCCTTAACTTATTATATTTTGATTACATGGAAAACATGTTCATGTGAAAGACCCGCAAATTGATATGTATTTGGAGATTTGTGTTGTTAAAATATTTTTTCTTCATAATATTTATTTTGAAAATAGCTCACAATGCTAAAGTACAGTACTTGAGTAAATGTACTCCACTGGCAGACGGAAGTTGGACACAGAAAGAGTGAGAGAGGGAGGGAGATGGGGGGAGGAGAGGGTTAAGGCAGAACAATAGTGGAAGAATCAGTGCTGAGACATTGTGAGCGGTGATAATGTGGCGTGCATTACCCTTTACGACCCGGTACGCATCCATGTAACCACTTTATCCATGTTTTATACTTTGGCTATTCAAAAAAATAGAGATCTACAAGCTCGTAGCGCGGCACAGAGTGCCGCGCTACGAGCTTGTAGATCTGCTACGAGCTTGATAGATTGTTTTAGAAAAATAATGAAATTGTTGTGCAAATCTTTGAATATATATATATTTTCAAAGCAAACATTTGTAACTCAAATCTTTGCTTCTGGGGGATTCTACGAATGCCTTTTTAAATCTAAATCCTTTTTTTAAACTTGTATTGCTATAATCAGTGGTTCTCAATCCTTTTCATTTCAAGGACCCCCCAAAATGATATGTATTTGACAGCGGACCCCCATCTCAAAATATGTTGTTCCAGGGACCCCCCAGAAGCAAAGATTTGAGTAAAAAAATGTTCGCTTTAAAAAAATATATATATATATTCAAAGATTTGCACACATTCTGATGATTTTCAAAAAAAATAGCAGATCTACAAGCTCAAGTGCCACGCTACGAGCTTGTAGATCTCCTATTTTTTGAATTAGCCAAAGACATCT